>NC_091201.1:29907877-30082877 GCF_040958095.1 Procambarus clarkii
TTAATGGTTTTAGGCATAGTATCTACTAGCTTTATCTAGAAATCCAACATTCGGTTTGTAACTCATCTTGTATGTATATACTTTTACATGAATAAATATTTTATTTTATTTTATATACACACACACACACACATGCAGGGTATTAAAATGCCCTGCAGTAAAGTACAACATTGAACGAGCATAAAATCTGTACCTAGATACTAGAGCAAATTTAACTGGCAATAATATGTATTAAATCAAATGCTTGAGATGAAAGTAATTATTTTATTAACCATAAGTACATTCCTAGGTACCCGGCATATGAGAATTCGTTTTCTGTTGCCTGTGAAGTATAAGCGAAAGAAAGCATGCCCAAGTCGGATCACTGGTGAACAAGCGCCTACTCTCTGCCACAGATAGCCATTCCGAATGTATTATGTCGATGACAATTTGAGATATGAAATCGGTTCCCAAGTACACGCCCTCGGGAGTTTCTTCCTGATTGCCTTCACTCCTGGTGATGTTTAGGTCCATGTGATTTCTTATTTCCATCTGGTTGTCTTTCCGTACCCTGGTGGGAGTTGGTGTTTCCCGAGCCCCGTGCAGGTGTTGGTAGATTCCGCCCGTCAAAAATCAGGTCATCATGGCTGATCTAGATAGTTTTTTCGCTAAAAAGGACAAGAAGAAAGTGAAGGGGAAGAAGTTTACTACTACTGATGAAATTGCCCGTCGACTCGAGGACTGTGAGAAGAAGTTAGAACACCAGCAGGGCCTCAAAGTTAAGCCAGAGCCTGTTAAAAAGCTGGAAGAGAACTCCGAGACCTCGCCTGTGGTAGATGAACCCCACAGAAGGTAAAACTGCCGACTTGACACGAGCCTAGTGTGGTGGCCAGAGTATGCATGTGGGGCCAGCCTGCAGATTTCTTTGCTTGCTTGTGTATCGCATTAATTTTGTAGTCTTTATATAATATAAGTGTATATAAGTCAGTCTACATCATCCATTCATTAAAAGTTAGCCAATCCTAGCCTTTTCCATCCTATCGTAATAAAGATAAAATTCTACGTTTTAGTTTTTTTATAACAAGTTGTGAAAGGTGCGACATAAATGAGTTGCCACGGTAGAACGTGTTGTATGTTTCAGCAATGCACCAGTCGTGTGACTTGCAAAAAAATAGGTGTAGCCTCTGCTCCTGTTTTCGTGGCCAAGTAAATGTCCCTGCCTTACTAACCTAACCACGCCCTGTCTAGTCTAATGTAACTTTGCTTCCCTCCTCGTGCGCTGTAATCCTCTGGCTATAATCATTTGACTGGGCAAAGTGCCTGTGCAATAAAATAGCTCCGGCTATTTTGACCAAATTATTTGTTTTAAAAATTACGTATTTGTTTTATGAATTAAAATTACAATGAATTAATTATATGCCAATATTATGCAATGTGCTTTAAATTCTTTGTATATAGTGAATCGAGTTAGGTTCAATAAAGATATACATGTATTTTAAAATTTGTGTGAACTTCCTCGATACCGATACCTTGATACCTGGTTGATGGGGTTCTGGGAGTTCTTCTTCTCCCCAAGCCTGGCCTGAGGCCAGGCTTGGAGTAGTTTGGTCCATTTTGGCCCACTAAGCTGTTGCTTGCAGTGGCCCGCAGGCCCACATACCCACTACAGCCCGGTTGGTCTGGCACTCCTTGGAGGAAACTATCTAGTTTCCTCTTGAAGATGTCCACTGCTGTTCCGGCAATATTTCTTATGCTCGCTGGGGAGGATGTTGAACAACTGTGGACCTCTGATGTTTATACAGTGTTCTCTGATTGTACCTATGGCACCTCTGCCTTTCACTGGTTCTATTCTGCATTTTCTTCCATATCGTTCTCCTCCTGTTCACACTCAAAATTGTGTGTAACACCTGGCTGTTAACATAGCTAGCTTAACTTTATCACCAGTATTTCAGTGATATTAATATTAATCATTAAACATTAATAATTGCAAGCCTACCCTATGTATATTTTATGTAGCTACTGTATTTCTATATCTTCATAGGGTTCATTCTACATCATCACAACCTTTTTTTAAAGATCTAGGGGTTCCCAATCTTTTCCAGGTCATTTTATACTTTTGCAAGAAAATGTCAATAACCCCCCTCCCCCAACTTAGCTTTACACTCGATGTTTTTTCATATGAATTTTCACTGAATTCTATTACTTCAAATAAAACATACCTCAAATGATTTAATTAGTGACTAATGATCTCCCCCTCCCCCCAAAAAAAAGTATGAAAACGATGTATGATTTGGAAAAATAAGTCGGAGGTAAAAGCATTTGACATTTTCATGTCAAAACAAATATTACCATTACAAATATTGTGGTGCTGTCTTTCGATCAAACACTTTTTGGGTTTGATCCCTCATGGAGGCGGAAACAAATGGGCAGAGTTTTTCACCCTGAGGCCCCTGTTACCTAGCAGTAAATAGGTACCTGGGAGATAGACAGCTGCTACTGGCTGCTTCCTGGGGGTGTGTAACAAAAAGGAGGCCCGGTCGAGGACCGGGCTGCGGGGATGCTAAGCCCCGAAATCATCTCAAGATAACCCTCAAGATAACCACTGTACTGTATCTCTGTACCTCCGTGTGATCCCGCACACGATTGCTTGATGCCCCCTTTACTATTTGTTGGGGTAATTACTGACGGCACACCATAGATTGCACACCGAATGGAGTTTTTCAAGTCTTTGATTTTTGACAAAAGGATGAACACTTATAAATAATAAGTAATTTACTTTGTAATAAGTGCATTACAGTATTACAAAGTCTAGAATAAATGGGGTATCATTTTCACCCAAAACACACTTAAACTTTCTAATTGAAACTTATCTTTTGCTATGTTAGTTCTCATAAATCTTTCTTGAACTCTGTAGGGATATCGGCTACATCACATTTGAATGGATTCCTTTTCAGAACCATGGTAAACTGATTGGTAATTATTTCTTGGAACTCATCATCTGAAGCATTTAGAGTTGCTTTGTTATCTCTCTATCTTTAGGGCCTGTTTGAAGGAAAATCCATATCAGATTTAATCCTCCTCCTGGTAGCATGTCTTATATTTGAGTCATAAAATGTATATTTTATAACACATCAAAAGGATAGTTTGACCATTTTACCCTCTTCTGTCCTACCTTCTGTGTCCAAATTCATCCCCCCCCGTCCCCTTACCCACCTGCAGGAAATTCTCACTTTTGTTTTAAATAATCCTAACCTGGTGAAAAATACAAGAAGTTTTTATCATAGTTCATAAAGTGTCAGAGGGACAGGCAGCCAGCCTATACAGTGGTACCTCCATTTACGAATTTCATCCATTTCCAGAGACTGGTCGTAACTCAAAAATTTGTAACTCGAAACAAATTTTCTCATAAGAAATAATGTAAGTTGAATTAATCCGTTCCACACTCCCAAAAATATTAACTTAAAAATACATTTTGTACAGAATACTGCTAATATTTTTCATATACAAAACAATCGGGTATAAATATAAACCATAAAATAAGTGAACATTTAACTACTGAGGACTCTTGTTGGTATATGGGAGACAGTGAGGAGGGAGGGAGGAGCGGTGTTGGTGAATGGGGAGAGTGAGGAGGAGGGAGGTGGTGGTGAGACTGTCCCGTTTGCCTTAAACGCTTTCGTATCTACATCACTGGTTCCAGATTTTTCTTTCACACAATTCACTGCCTCTGTTATGTAGGCAGCCAGTCAGAACCAGTCATAACATGTCAGTTAAGCATTTAGTCAAGACCAGTCAAAGGCAGTCAAGCATTCACTGTTATAGTAGCAACCGGTTAAGCATTCACAGTCAATCAGGTATTCACAGTCAATCCGGCTTTACAGTTGCAACCAGTCGGTTTGCAAACCGTAAGTTTAATGTCAGGCACTTGGAATGTGCCTCGCAATCTATCAGCTGGTAGCAAGAAAGCCCACCGTATTAATACCGTACATATGGCTGGGAGGAGTACAGGTGTGCGGGGGGGGGGGGATTGTGGGGGATGAGATGGAGATAGTGAGGAGGGTGCAGAAACTGGTGCGTGGGATGGGGGGTCTTGGGGAGGGACTCGGGGGTGACCAACTCCTGTGTTAATCCTAGTCGGGAGCTGGTACACTCTCAACACTGTTACCCACCCTCCCACTCTGACTACCCACCCTGCTACTCATCTGCTAACCCACTGTCTCCAGACCATCCTGCTACCCACCTGCTGTGGCCCACCCACTTGTTCTGTTCCGACCCACCCTGCTACTCATCCATCCACTCTTATCACCTGCCCACCCACTCACCCTCCATGTGTTCTTCCCTTACACGAGTCTAGTGCTGGCATTTCTAAAAGATTTTCTTTCCCTCCCCCCCCCCCCCCCCCACTCTGCCCAACCACTTGGGCTGGACGGTAGAGTGACGATCTTGCTTCATGCAGATCGGCATTCAATTCCCGACTGTCCAAGTGGTTGGACACCATTCCTTCCCCCCGTCCCATCCCAGATCCTTATCCTGACCCCTTCCAAGTGCTATATAGCCATAATGGCTTGGCGCTTTCCCATGATAATTCATTCCTTCCTTCCCCCCCCCCTTTTTACTCACCAGCCTCCCTGTCCCACTCGCCTGCCATCCACCCAGTTTGCCCACCATCCACCCAGTTTGCCCACCATCCACCCAGTTTGCCCACCATCCACCCAGTTTGCCCACCATCCACCCAGTTTGCCCACCATCCACCCAGTTTGCCCACCATCCACCCAGTTTGCCCACCATCCACCCAGTTTGCCCACCATCCACCCAGTTTGCCCACCATCCACCCAGTTTGCCCACCATCCACCCAGTTTGCCCACCATCCATCCAGGTCGCCCACCATCCATCCAGGTCGCCCACCATCCATCCAGGTCGCCCACCATCCATCCAGGTCGCCCACCATCCATCCAGTCCCCTCATCATCCATCCATCCATCCAGTCCCCCTCACCATCTATCCATCCATCCATCCAGTCCCTCCACCATCTATCCTGTTGTCCTCCCAAATACAATATTCAAGTGCAATCATCACTAGGGGGGTGACACTGGTAAATTGAAGTTCTGTGCCACCAGGAACCACGTGCTCGGTCGACCCTTACTTGTATCAACAAAAGTCGCAAGTCGAGGCAAAGGTCGTAAGTCGAGTAAAATTTTCAGACGAAATTTGGGTCGTAACTCAAAAAGTGGGTTCCACTGTATACAGTACAGTATACATGTTAGGCTTGTATCAAGGTTCCCTTTCCCTTCCCAGAGCAGAGTACTGACCTGCCTCAGGATGCAACTCCACAGCAAGCTGACTAACTCCTGGATACCTATTTACTGCTAGGTGAACAGAGGGGTCATTAGGTGTTAAAATTGCACCAAAACATTTCTGTCCCAGGGATTCAAACTTGGAATTCTCAATTGTGAATCGAGAACAAACCCTACTGTACTACAGGTATATCCCCCTTGTATACACTGTACTGTACTTTCAAAGTGCCTGATGTTAGTAATGTTATCAGGTACCCTCTCGGGATCTTTATTTGGATTCACTTTGGATATGTATAACAGGGAGTCCATTATTTGGATAATGGACTCACTTTTTTATGTATACCAGTATACAGAATTAATAATGCACTTTTAATGATGGTACATTTGCTAGGTACATTTTTTCATGATACGGTCAGCCACGTGCTTTATGAATACCTGTTATCCGAAAATGCCTGTTATTCGATTGGGGGGTTTGTTTGGATAAAAAAGTTTGGATAACTGGTGGGGTCTGAATCAAAATGTGCAATAAAGATAGAACAAGTTTGCCCAGTGCCCGTACACAGCACCACTTGAGCAGTGTTCATACGCTAATTGATGGCTCAGAAGCTTTCAACTGCCATGGCATTAGGTTCGTTAGAGTACACGGTAAAAGCAATTTGCTGAGGTTACCTGATCGCCACTAATCTCCACTTCAGTCAACCCAATACATTACTATCATCCACCACCACCTTTTCTATCTAAATAACTTGAAGATTATAGTTGATGGAGCATTGTTAGCAAGCAGGTCTGAACTTGATTACAAACAAAACACTGTTGAATTTGTGCAACAAAATTGTCAATTTTTTCCCCCTAATTTTTCAGGATGACAAACCACTTATCTGATCACAACATGTTATCCATTCGATCTCAGTCCTGAGGGGTTCGGTTAGCATGTGGCTGATAATATTTGCTAGAACATGTAATTTTCTTCTCAAATATAATACAAGTCCCTTCTGGGACAGAAAGGATTAACTTCCCTGATGGTGCAGACTTGACCCGCATTTGAAAGCGATTTGGTTCAGGTTCGTATCCTAGCCAGGGAAGTGCCAATCTAGGTGCCAATCCTTAACTTTTCTGTTCACCCAGCAATAATTGGTAACCTGGTTGTTAACTGATTAGGTTGTGTTTCAGGGAAAATTAATGGGTAAAATTTACCATTTCCTTCCTATGGGTAAGCTTTTCCTTACCATAGGAAGGGAAAGCTTTCAGCCTGCTAATAAGAAGTTGGAAATCTACTGTACCTGTAAACGTGTGTAAAAAAAAAAAAGATGGGGGGGGGGATTGCGATTTTATATTATTTTTATTGGTTATATCATAATGGCTTCATGTACAGTATTTAGCAACACTTATGGGCAGGTATAGAATTGTACAATAAATAATTTATATTTTTTATTATATCACTTTTCATATTATTGGTGTAAGATTTCTTTGTAAATTTTTTAGTCAAGAAAAGTAATGGGGCTGAGAGAAGTGTCTAGAGTGAAAGGGTTAAGGGTTAATACGGTTGACTGCAAGTTTCCAATAGTGTTTATCACATGCCTTACTGTTGTAGCTTATGCTGTCAATACCAACTCAAGCTGGCCTCCTTTTAATTAGGGTAAAATCTCAAGTAGCAAACAGCTGTCATAGGCCAAACTATTTAAATTGTTTATATTTTTCATATAGTATTTAATAATAGAATGTGAAGAGTTTGTTATAGCTTAGCTGTCCATTTAGAGTTTGATCTAATAATTTTAAAGTTTGGAATAACTGGTGGGAATGATGAATAACTGAAAATATGAAAATGATGAAAATAACCAATTTGGAATGAACATTGTATCATATTGTATATTTAGAATAACAAGTAATCATGCTTCTTTATATCTAGGAAGAGGAGGAGTGGAATGACTTCAAGGATGAAGCTGACAGAGATTTAACAGACTTGAAAATCACCAAACTCCAAATAGAGGATGAAGAGGAAGGTGGGGGTGGTTCTGCAGATGATGACGGAGAGAAGGGGGATCATGGAGACCGCAGAGATGGGGTTTGGAAGACGGAACCATCACAGACGCCACAGGTTGCAGTGGTATGTATCACTCAAATGAAATCAAGAAAAAGTTTTGATTTGGCTTAGAAACGGTATAATACACTGAATAAGCATTGTAATTTTGAGTATATGCAGGGTAAAGTAACCTGCATTGTGGGGAATATTTGTACAGTAATGTATGTATGATCATTGTCAAATTTTAGACATTAAAATATATATTATGCATGAATGTCATATTGTTCCATATGATCTTGTATCAATCGTGGTTTACTCTTTTTTTGTCGAGTTTCCATGACTTCTAATCTTGATGTGATTATGAGCTTGCCTTGCCCATTCCTGGTTTTAGTTTAAACAGGTTTAGGTTAGTGTTAACCTAGAATTCATAACGTGGCAACCAGGGGCCAGATTCACGAAAGCACTTACGCAAGCACTTATGAACGTGTACATCTTTTCTCAATCTTTGGCGGCTTTGTTTCCAATTATTAAACAGTTAATGAGCTCCGAAGCCCCAGGAGGCTGTTTATAACAATAACAACAATTGAATGGAAAGTTTTCATGCTTGAAATCTGTTTAATAAATATAACCAAAGCCGTCAAAGATTGAGGAAAGCTGTACACGTTTGTAAGTGCTTGCGTAAGTGCTTTCGTGAATCTGGCCCAAGGCCGCTTTCATACTGGACTATGGGGCAATGTCTGGGAATCTTTGCTGTGATCAGAGCATGCTTTCCATATTTATTTGCCATGGTGCAGGAACCATTTGTATTGGATGGTGCTGTATGGAGGGTTGATGTACAGGTTTTTATTTTGCTCATACCTATTCTGTCCCCTGTATACCTTCCCTGTTTGACTCTAAAGGTAAATGTCTCACTTGGGTATGTTTTGTCTGCAGTGTTTGGGTATAATACTTGTGTGGTGCTAATTAAAGTGAGTGCTGAAGTATTTGTGGGGAAGAATGCAGCTTTTCACGGCTTCCTGACTGACTTCTCTACTTTTAATTACCTAAGTGTAGTTACAGGATGAGAGCTACGCTCGTGGTGTCCCGTCTTCCCAGCACTCTGTCATATAACGCTTTGAAACTACTGACGTTGATGTGTTGATGAGGTTATGTCCAGCTGGAATCATTTGGCAAAATTTCAGTCAGGTTTCCTTTTGAATTTTTGGGCCTGTACCATATATCTTGGTGGATGAGATAACGCTTTAATCATAAAAAAACACCAAAATTACGGGTTGCCTTGTAGACCAAGTATGAAAATAGGGGCCTTAAAATTTTTCTCAAAATACAGTGCCACCATAAAAATAGGGTAAACCAATAAAAGCATTGTAAAATATAAAAAAAAGCATCACATAATTAAAATCCTTCAAAATCACTAGCTTCATCATCCGAGGCAGAGAATTAGCCAAGCATGTCCTGAGTCTCACTGTTTACATTGTTTTCATATGGGTCCCATTCTGAAACTGGTGAGTCGGTTTCAACTTTGTTGTTAGTGTTCCATAATAAATCGTCCTCCATGCCATCCACTGCATTAGATGTACTGCACATTTTGAAAGATTTTATTACTCTCCCATAATCCCATGAATTGATTACAAAATCACAGGTCACAAAGTGATGGAGCGTGCATATCTCCACCTTTTGTAAAGGATTTTTCAGCATTCGTCATCCAATTCTTACATTCTTCATGCACATAATCTTTATATGGCTTGTTCAGGCTGATGTCTAGTGGTTGCATTAGTCAAACCACCTGGTAAACAGGCAATCTCTGTATACTTTTGTGTTATTGCTTCTTAGTGTTATCAGTTAAATGACAGAAACATATTCCAGATCAAACTACTGTACGTTTGTTACATATACTGCCTGGCTGCCTGTTCCATGCGTTGTCTATCCATAATTTTACATACTAACAGTTCAAATGATTTACGGGTAATACATTAAGGTTTGATACCTTATTACTGATAATACATTCAAGGTATTTAATTCATTGTACTGGTATATCATTGTCTGGGTGTTTGGTGCTCACCAATCTAAGCTTCACCACAGATGGTTATTGTATTTTGGGGTTGTCTTGTATCACTGATGTAAGCTAAAATCATGCAACTCAAACTTAAATTCGACAGTTGTCTTGTCTGAAAGTCGCCTTATCCACTGAGATGTATGGTATTTGTTTTTTGGCCACTTTGATCAAAGATGAAAATGGCTCTGAGGTTCGGCATAAAGAGAGGTAAAATGTGTACGATATTCTGCCATCTTAGTTTTCCTTTAGTATAATACTGTAATAGAATATTTAGTACTAAGCTTTGCAATGTTCTGTACTTGTTTTTTATATACTCCCAAGTAGGTTCATGCTCCACAACATTCAGTACTGTACACATTTTGGCTTTCCAGTACAGTATCTTGCCTTGTTGGGACAAGTTAAGTGAGAAGGTTGTGGAGGCTTAAACCATTAGTACTTTAGTTTCAAAGCATTATTTGACAGAGTACAGTATTGGGAAGCTGGGACACCACAAGTGTAGCTCTCTTCCTGTAACTATACTTAGATAATTACTAAGGTAATTACTACACACTGATGAGAGAGATCTAAGGGTGGTTCTAGATTGAAAACTATCACCTGAGGACACACAAAAAACATTGTGCGAGGAGCCTATACTGCACTTTTCAATATAAGAATTACTTTTAAATACATGACTGGTGAAATACTAAAGAAATTGTTCATGGCATTTAGAGGCATTAACCCTTAAGAGGCAAGGCGCTTGCAATTATAGCCTGCGACACTCCCAGGTGCAAGAAATAATTTTTTGTTCTTAATTAAAGTGTTCATTTGTTCCCTAATCACAGGAAAAAAATACAAAAATCATAGGTGACATATTTTGGCCGCAATACGGTGGGGAAGTCTGGCAAAATTGAGGCATTGACTAAGCAAGTGTCAGAGGCTGTCTGTTTTGCCTGAGCTGTCAGGCAGGAGTTGCTACAAAGAATTTACCTAATTACAGTATTTCAATGTCTCAGATTGATTTTTTTTTTTTTGCAGTAATATTATTCAATAGTGTGTAGTGTGATATATTTATATAATGTGTGATCCAACTGTACAACTAATCTGGTATGGTGAGTCCAGACAATAATTGAGGTCGCCACACAGTCAGCAGACGATGCTACCACCCTCCCTCACCAAGATTACTCCTCCCAACATCACTAATTATCACCACAATCCTGCTAATTGTCAAAATTCTAGTCATTTTTTATCACAGTCAGGGGTCTTCTGTAATACTATCATCGCTAAATAATAACAGTTACATATATATTTTGACATTTTTAGGCAATGCTGTGGTCACAAGCTGAACAGCAGTGCTTTTAGCTCATACTGCGTGCACCAGCATTGGTTGCTCACTCAGTACTGAGGCTCTCACACCCAAGAATGTTGCCCATGATTTAAAAAAAATTACGTCTGTTTACTTTTTAAGAGTCCTAAGGAAGTTGATGTGAACCCCGTGTAGCCGCGGGACTTTTAAATCTTTCGCGGTACTCCCAACCATGCATAGATGTGGTGCACCGTCCCGCAATAATTACTCACCCCAGCTATACTGTATATGTATTGCACCCTTAAAGGGTTAAGTATACCGAAATTAGAGGAGAGAAGAAAGGGGATATGATCACCACGTACAAAATAACAGGAATCTATAAAATTTATAGGGAAGAATTTCTGAGACCTGGAACTTCAAGAACAAGAGGTCATAGATTTAAACTAACTAAACAGAGCTGCCAAAGAAATGTAAGAAAATTCACTTTCACAGACAGTGGAAGACGGTTGGAACAAGTTAGTGAGAAGGTTAAGGAGGTCAAAACAGTCAGTAATTTCAAAGCGTTATATGACAGAGTGCTGGGAAGACAGGACACCATGAGCATAGCTCTCATCCTGTAACTACACTTAGGTAATTACACACATGCACGCACGCCCCCCCCCCCACACACACACACACACACAACCACACTCATGCACGCATGTCCCACACACATGACCCCGCACGTGCACATGTCCCACACACATGACCCTACACATGCATGTCCCACACATGTGACCACACACATGCATGCATGTCCCACACACATGACCACACACACGACCACACACACGACCACACACACGACCACACACACATGCATGCATGTCCCACACACAACCACACACATACACGTATGTCCCTCACACAACCACGCAGATGCACACATGCCCCACACACAACCACACCCCTGCACGCTCAATCACACACATGCCCCCTACACACCACATACATGCACGTCTCCACCTCCCCCCTAAATGTGCACACTTCATACACACCCTATGCATGCACACCACATACGTGCACACCACACTTAACAAGTACAATATCAATAAGGTGGAACCCTGAAGCTATATCTAGCACACTGCAAGTGTACAGTTACATAAGCACACTCAGAATATAAAATGTTTTCTCTTTAAGACTGTTCCAGTAGTAGAACCAGAGGAGAAGACCAGGCAACCACATACACTCAATTCTTCCTATGTCCCTCCTCACATGCGCAATATGTCTGCCTCTCCGCTGCCAAAGTCAAGTAGGTTTTCATGAATTTTTCTTTTTGCAGTGCACAGTATTTACTTAGGGTTAAGAATATTTTATATGGTACAAGTAATTACTTTCTAATTGTTTAATTTTTCGGTTAAAAAGGGGTTTTGATTATCTTGGAATATTGCTAGTGATTAATATTACCATAGGAAAGCTTCTCTAAAATCCTTCAAAATTGTATTTAAAGGTAGTCCTTCACAGTAAAGATATTTTATTCTCTTGCAGCACCGAGGAGGAATCGAACAGCTCCTGACATCAACAACGAGATGGCCTTCCCTTCACTCTCCGATGCTCAGGCTTCCAATCCAATGGGTGCATGGGGCAAAAGAAAGTCAAAGTTAGTAATATTTTTATTCCTTAATACAGTTTGCAGAAAATTTGGTACAGGAATTGTCCGAGTCTGATGTGTAAATATAATTACCAACTTACCTATAAAGTGGCACCACAATCATGTTATAGGAACAAGAATTTAATCAAATGAGAGGAAGGAATATGGAATAGTGAAACTGCAGAGAAAATTATCTACAGGACCAAGATTCATTAATGTTAGGACAAATTAGGCCAAACATTAACCCTTTTACCTTGAAACAAGAAAGCCTGCTTCACGAAGAAAATCTTTCTCTGTAATAGGTTAGTTTTTACAAAAAAATATTACATCGAAATAAGTTTCTGTAACATTCATCCAGACATCTGACCTTCTGGATTGGAGTTCGGATCTGGTAGCTGCATCCATTTGGCAGTGATAGAAGAAAGTGTTGCCCATTGCAATAGATGTAAATCAGTTAGGAATAATTAGTTCCTGTTCAAGGTTGCCACTATTTTGAGTACTATAATGATTATTGGCAATATTTTGTAAAAATCTATAATTTAATGGAAATGTTCGAGTACTAAAAAGAGCACAAATCAATGAGAAAAAATATTACATACCAATTGATTTAGGGGAAAATAGAAATAAATTAAATTTTAATTTCAATGTTTTGCAACAAAATTCCTAGGCAAAATATGCTTCTTTCTTGTACTTACGATATTACATACATTGGGAACACTATTGCCTGGTATAGAAAATGGAATCAAAAGAAGATTTAAAATATATTTTTAATGTCTAAAAACATGTTTAATGAATTCTCAGGGTCACAGCCAAAAAGGTTCCAGCTTCTATTTTACGGGGCATGACTGGTATTTGAACGTTTCCTTTCACCCGATGCCTTTTTTTTTTTTTTTTTTTTTCTTTTTTTCTTAGCAGTAAATAAGTTGTGACGGTAACGCGTTGGTGTTCGGCTGTTTAAGGCTAGGGGTATGGCCTCGTCACATAGTTATAAAAAAAAATAGAAAACTGGAACTTCGTCTGTGGTAAGGTAAGGAGAAGACACACAAAACACAAGTAAATTTTAACAATGAAATTTTAATTACGTTAAATAAATCAAAACATGAAAAAATGGACAAACAAATTCTTATAATAAAATCAATCAATCAAAATAATAAGAATAATTAAATGACACAATGAAAAGTTACGTTAAGATAAAATAACAAGAAGTGCAACACAAAATAAAGGGAAGGTGCTGGAATATTGGCTTTAAGCTACCACCTCTCTCAGTACACGCTAACGTCTAGCCGGGAGGAGTGGTAACCACGAAAGCACTGAACATTCTGAGGTCTGAGGTCGTGGCGACCCCAGACATCAAGTAGTATGGGGGGGCGAGTGCAGGTGCAGCCAGACCGGCGACCAATCAGCGGAGCCGGTAGCGATCAACAGGTAGTTTGGCGGTTTGAGTCCGAACAGGTGTCTCTGGCTGCAACGTTTTGCGCTCTGGCAAACCTTGCTGGTGTTGTTGTCGTTGTTGGACATTTCTTCCATAGTAGTATTATATAATTTCAACGACGTAATTATGGAGGGAAGAGCAGGCTCAATCTCTTGAAGGAGATTATCGTCACAAAGTAGTGTACCTGGGAGTTGTGAAACTGTTGTGGATTGTATTCTGGTGAAGGTCAAAAGTTGGCCAGGGAATAAATACACAAGGGCCGTGACGAGGATTCGTACCTGCGTCCGAGAGCATCCCAGACGCTGCCTTAATCGACTGAGCTGTGACATGGTCATTTGTTCATTTGATGCATCACGCAATTGTGATTTGTGTGTGTATTGGCCAGAGAGTTTGACCTTGATTAGCCCAATAGATTTCTTATCTACGAATGTGGGAACCAAACAACAACCTCCTTCCCCCCCATTAAAAAATAAAATCTATTTATCGAGTGTATTTGATATTCTGTATAATGGGAAGACTTGGGTAAATAGTTGGACTATTTTTCAATTATAAAGCACTGAAAATTGAAATTTATTTTAACTTGTATTGCTTTTCACCAATTTACTTTAATTAATTGTACCATAGGAAAATGTAAGTAATTTTCTTACTATAGGTGTAAAAGAAAAAAAAATTAAGTTTTAGGACCATATAGACCCAAGAACAGTATAGGGCTGAAACAAGTGCAATAGCACAAGGGTTAAGAAGATTGATCACTTATACTTAATTATTGTAGTGAGGGAATTGTAGACCATTATTTCTGTTATGAATTTTGTTTAAGAATTACAATTTGAAGTTTCTTTAGCTATTTTTGGTCTAAATATACCTGCTTGATACCTGCTTGATGGGGTTCTGGGAGTTCTTCTATTCCTCATGCCCGGCCCTAGGCCAGGCTTGACTTGAGAGAGATTGGTCCACTAGGTTGTTGTTTGGAGCAGCCCGCAGGTCCACATATTCACCACAGCCCAGTTCGTCCAGCACTCCTTGGAGAAAATTATCTAGCTTTCTCTTGAAGATGTCCACGATTGTTCCGGCAATATTTCTTATACTCGCTGGGAGGATGTTGAACAACTGTGGACCTCTGATGTTTATACAGTGTTCTCTGATTGTGCCTATGGCACCCTTGCTCCTCACTGGTTTTATTCTGCATTTTCTTGTTGATTATTGAAGAAATATTATTGAAGAGTTTTCATCGTTTGTATTGAGAAGATCTACTGTACTTATTTGTTTCATATTTCATGTTCCTGTAATATTGCTATTTAAAATAACTTCATTAAGTATGAACCAAGTTAAACAGTAAATTGATTGGTGTTTGCTTGTTATGGTTGTACTAGCAAAAGGAAGTAAAGAGGTGCTCCTCCATTGATCTAGAATTAATAGCTGCACTATTAGTACATTATTATACTTTCATTCTCTTTCTTTAATTCTCCAATATTTTGGATTTGAATATTCATTACCTTCTTGGTTCTTGCATTATAATTTGAGTTTTTCTTTTAGATTAAATATTTTGAGAATTTTGCACAAGGCAAGCCTCTCAGGGATAGTAAGTCTTTGGAGTAAACACTTAGAAACGGGTTACACTGGACTTTATTTTATAATTTCAATGATCTAAAGCTGTGATCTTTGATTTTACAGCAATGAAGGTTTTGAGAGCGTGAGGCATGGATCAACCCGTTCAATGCAAGAAGACTACGCAGCACCTAAACTTAGTACGGCCAACCGTTTTGATGCTCTCAGTGACAACAGTTGAGGCGAAGGACGGATAGAATAGTTAGGGCAGTGTAAGTGAGCACTAAGGCAGGACCCAAAAGATGCTACAGTCTTAAATTTTTTTATTTAAAAAACAACTTCCTCTTTGTGAAAGGGTTAGTACATGAAGAAAAATTCTCTGAGGAGGAATTGTAGATCCTGTTTTTATTTTCAGTATGAAGTATTTTTTTAAAGGTATTTAAAACTACGTTGTGATAGAAAATAAACATTGTTGAACAAATTTAACTGAATATTTTTTTTTAATATATTAGCCCATGGTGTGAACATAATTTTCATAGATCTGTGGACTTTTAAAAAAGATAAAGTGCAGTATATATAGATATATTCTATCATTATTTTTAGTTTCCAAGAATTAAATCATTCTACTTGTCCATTACTAAATATTTTGTTTTGTGATGGAAGTAGAAGAATGGGTCATATTGGTTAGACAGCTCTTGCTAGATGTCTAAAGGAGACGGTGTATCAT
This sequence comes from Procambarus clarkii, assembly GCF_040958095.1. Classification (NCBI taxonomy): domain Eukaryota; kingdom Metazoa; phylum Arthropoda; class Malacostraca; order Decapoda; family Cambaridae; genus Procambarus; species Procambarus clarkii. The sequence continues at coordinate 29,923,839 of NC_091201.1, forward strand.
GAATGGGAGTAAATCTTGTTCCTTGGCAACCAGTCTGACTAAAACTAAATGGACATCCTGTGGTTGTTTTCATTACTATATTGTCAGATATTAGTGGTGTTGAGGTATAGCTTTTGAACATTTTACACCCTACTGGCACTTGGAAAATGTTATTTTTATATATTTTATTTCTAAAGGAAATACCAATGTAGAAAAAATTAATATACTTTTTATTTTAATAAATTTGCTGCCAAAGGCATTAAGTCATATGGTGGGCCAAAGAAAAGTGAATTCCTGTTGTATGTACCTCCTTGGAAAACTGTTCTTAATTGTGGCATATGCCAGAGAACCAAATAATGCTTGCATATTGAATCAGCAGAACTAGCTCTTACACTTAACATTTGGTATTAGGATGCATATATCAAAGATCACATCAAATTCCAGCAGTTGCTCACACCACGACCTGCTGCAGTGTCTTGGAGCATGTGCTCTCTGCTCTCCAAGAACTGGTTAACACTATTGTCTGTTAGTGTATTACTAAGTTTATTTGAATCAAATTCTAGACTGTGTCCAGAAAAAGTTACATTAGTTTTAAATGTTTACAATACTGTATATGTATTGAACTGCATTGCTGGCACTATACTTACAGTACTGTATTTGGTATCAAACACACAAGGCTTGAAAGTTTCCAGTCATGTTTACGTAGCTTCGGTCTGAGTATCCAGTATAATTTATGAATACCTTGTACAGTTTTCTGTAACCAAACTTTTGCTAAAACTGACCACCATGGCTGTGATTTCTGTCTTTATGCATCAACCATATGTGGGTTCTTCCTGCACATTATCTGAGGGATCAACTGAAAACAAAATTTATTAAAAGTATGGTTGTGAAAAAATCATAGGCATTTGGAATAACTAAGATATTGATACGAGATGACCATTTCACAAAAATTATCATGGATCTAATTTGAAATTCTATTTTCTAGATGTAATCTTGTTCCCCTTGTTGGAAAAAAATGCTTTCCTGATATTAACTTAATTCCTTAGGGAAGGGAATTAGGTTTTACGAAGCAATCTGAGATTCTGGTATTGTATATTTCCAAGATTGGTCTAAATTAAATTTAACATGGGGGGGGGGGGTCACTGAATAAACTTTAGTTATGGTGTTCAGCCGTAGACCCAAATTCTAACGGGGGCACCATAATACAGGAATAAATTCATAGCCTGTGTGTTAATTGATGACCAATATATATAGTTCTGTAAGAATACTGTTAGTGAAGAATGTACTTTTTCTGAATATCTTGTTCATTATTCATAGAAAGAAATTGTTGTTTGCATTGGGTCTGCTGGTCCTTGGATATCCGATATTTATCCTATTAACAAAATGTAGCTCAAGTTGGTGATTCTGTGGTACATAATGTCCTGGTGACTTGGTACCCCTGACATTCAGCATGCAGTCCTTGGAGAATCAAAGCTTCCTATTGTCATTATTATGGTGCAAGGCATACAAGTGAAAGTGCATGTTGAGTGCAAAATTTGCATGATTGTGCAGTGTGAGCAGTGTGCATATTTGTTTCCACTCAGCATGCATGCACAGGATGCATGCATGTTAATGTGCAATGTGCATGCTTGTGTGCATACAGCGTGGGGTACATGCACCAGTTATGCTCGCCTGCACACATCATACACTCTGCCATAAAACATGCGAGCTAGTATTCGTTCATAGCCATAAAACATGCAAGCTAGCATTCGTACATAGCCATAACATATGCGAGCTAGTGTTCTAAGATGGCTATGATGAATTATGATAGTCTTGCAAGACAAATGTATCATTTGTAAAGACAATCTTGTATACTGTGAAATAAGTAGTCTTTAAGATAAAATAAAATGATTCCTCCTTTAGGCATCTGTTTTTCTTTACATTTGAGTTTTGTTTTTCATAAAATATTAAGCAAGGGCAAATGGATAGGTTTCTTTTATTAAATGTACTGTATAAATTATATACTGTATGTAAAAATATATATATGCAACAAAATCTGGAACACACAATTATCTAAATGCAGAGAAACCATAATAGGAAAAAAAAACTTCATATATTACATCTTCAGGTAGTAAGATATAACAATGAACAGACTTGTTAGTACTCTTTATACAAATGGAACAAGTTGGGTAAAAGGACATGCGTGATTTGAACGTCATTACCTGTTAATTTTTTATTTTTCCTTAAACCATGTTAACAATGAAGATGTCTTCATTTATACCTACCATTGCTAACATTATTATTTAGTGTTTAATCAAATTAACATTTATTTCTTTCTAGAAAAGTAGCTAGTAAGAGTAATGATAATCACCCATCTGAACTACAATGAAGTTGTAATAAATGAAAGAGCTTGGGAAAGTGTTTTTAATTGTCATTTTAATTAAATGGTATTTTTTTTAATGGAACCAAATTTAATAGAATTTAACAGGTATACTGTACAGAGAAAAGGAACTAAAATTGTCAGATTAGTATCAAGAGAAAGGAAAGATTTCTACAGATGTATATTGTGACACCTGTCCTGTTCCATTTGTCAACTGCCAAGGGCTTGTGTGTTCTTGTCAGTTTATGAAGTGTGTTTTTCAGGAGAATCACATGAAATTTTCATGTCTGCAAGAAAAGCCAGAACCTATTTTTGGAAAGCTATGATTTTTAAGGGTGCAATTTATAGGTATTCTTTCTCAGACTATTTCTTCTTCCCATTTGAAAGTGCAGAGGCATGTAGTTCTTGTATTACTTTAATAACGGCAAGATGATTCCTCTGTGCCTGTTGAGTCTCGGGTCTTCCTGAAGCCATTGAAGCTTATGGTACTCTGTGCTTCTTTCTCACAACTTGTGTGGAGTGAATTGTTATTTTGAGCTTTGTGATTAGTCTTGTCCGTTTTATTAACTAGAGCATTTAGTATGTGGGTCTCACAAAGCCTGAAATTGCTTATTGCACCACATCTTGCTCCTGCCTGGCAGATATTTTATTTATTATTGTTTATCATATTGTTAATTATTCATCAAATTCTGACTAACCACAAAAATTATAACTGTTTTCTCGTCAGTACTGTGATTTTGAAGAGGCCATTACTTTATATATATCACTGGTATTCACAGTGCTGTGGTGCTGAGCAGGTCCAAGAGAGCTTGACATTTGTAAATGAGTAATTAATTTGTTAAGTTTTTAACTCTGTATATTTACAAAAAGTGGCCAGACTACCTTAGGACATCCTAAAGAGGAAAGTTTTGTTCTATAACTAATTTGATTGTGTTGGATATATTAAGAGGCCAAGTTAATTTTTGGGACTTGGTTATGGAAAGGTAGACTGGATGATGAATGTAAAAGCTTATTTGAAATGACATTTATTAAAATTTTGTGGAAAGGGTCATGTTGTTTTAGTATACAAAAGGCTTTGTGAAGTAAGAAACATCTTTATTGGGTCAAAGCTTCTATATGCCACTAAAAAAAAAAAATCTTTGGTATGGAATTGATGAAGATAGCAACATGTATATACAGTAGAAGATTGCAAAGGTTTAATTTTAGGCAATGAGTGTTTTTATGAACTGCAAATATTTAAATTTAGGATTTTTTTTAATGCACTACATTTACATGCCACTAATTACCATTAGACATTCCATGAATAGCAAGCAAGATATTTAAGGGGAGGGAGGAATCCAGACTAAATTAGGATACCAACAGTTCTAAGAACGCTACACTTCTAACCCTCCCTAAAATTTGTACACACACAAAACACACGGTAAGTATGATAATGTGTTGAACATGAAAACATTTGGAATTTTGTTTCATTTCTGTGGTGTTTTCTGTATTTACGTATCACAGAATTCATGACTTGCATACATTTGATGTATGTTGTGCCTAACAGCCATAACCACACTGCTTGGTCTAGTAAACGAGGCCCATTTTGGCTTACACCTTGGGTAATTTTTTTCAAATTTTTTTAGAAATTAGTGTTACCTGTAATGTTATTTATATATTTTCAAAACAAATTTGCAACATAAGCCTAGTTTTGCTTGCGTGAGGCAGTACAGGCATTGATAAATAATCAGCATGTTTAGGTAAAGTGAAGTTTCTAAGTTTAGTTAAAACATAAAAATCTGTTTAATGTGTATTACAATGAAAAACAGAATCCAAGACAAATTTTGAAATTTTTAATACTTACTAAAATTCAGCTGGTTAGGCACCGGCTATTAGGTATGACATAGCGTGCACGTATGTGACTTTTGTGAGACCAAAACTGGAATGTGCAGCATTCCTTGGTATGCCCATATGGTGCCCATATCTCAAGAAGCACATAAATGAACTGGAAAAAAAAGCAATGGCATGCTACAAAATGGCTTCTGAAACTAAAAAACAAGAGTTATGAGGAAAGACTAGAGGTGTTAAACATGCCAAAACTAGAAGATAGAAGAAAAGGAGGTGGTATGATCACCACTTACAAAATACAATACTAACAGGAATCGACCAAATTGATGAAAATGAATTCTGAAACTAGCAACTTCAAGATCAAAGAGAACAGATTTCAAGCTAAGGAAACAAAGGTGCCAAAAAAATAAAAAAAATTCTTTTGCAAACAGTGATAGATGATTGGAACAAGTTAAGTGAGGTGGTGGTGGAGGCCAAAACCATCAAAAGTTTCAAAGCATTATGTATACGACAAAGAGTACTGGTAAGACAGGACCCCACGAGTGTAGTTCTCATCCTGTAACTACACTTAGGTAATTACACACACATACTGTATGTGCATATATATGTAGTGTATATGTATATATATATATATATATATATATATATATATATATATATATATGTGTGTATATCACGAAAATAAACACGTGATTAAGAATGTGACAATGTCAGACCACGGAGGAAAAATGAAACAGGAAATTTCCTTAAGTACTTTCGTATATTAAATACATCTTCAGAAGGTTGGTCTGACATTGTCATATATATATATATATATATATATATATATATATTTATATTTTATTTTTTTTATTTTTATATACCAGTATTGAAATTTATTTTTCTTTAAGCATGCATATTTTATTTTTTTACCAGTATGTTAATGGAATGCCTGTATTTTGATCCTCGGTTGGAAAAGGGCCAAACAGTTGTTGATCTCCAGCTGCATATTCACCTGCTTCAGTCTGTTAGCTTGAATGTTACCTCCCATCCTAGATGATCTGGCAAGTTGGTGAGGACCAGCTGCAGAAATAGGTCAACTACCTTGGTTTACCACTATACATCAGTGAGGTTCCAGTAAAGTTCATCAAAAAGTGTCTGTCTGAAGGCAAGTGTGAATATTTTTGTTCTTTCTCATCTTGCAGTTAAAGGCAGTGACTCACTTGACTGCCTTGATGATATCAAGACTGTTTTAGAGTAGAGGGACACTCACTTGTCTAGTTTCAAATTCACCTGCTTCCCACTTAGCTAACATACTAGTCTCCTATGTATTGCTGAAATTACTTTTTGTAGTTGCACCCTTCCGACCTGTTATTCTGTAACTGTGGGGTCCTTCCTGTGCCAATACAATATATGTAAGTTTGGCCATGTTTTTTTTCTTTGTGGAATCTTCAACCATGTTAAGTCTATTTAAATGCAACCCTCAAGCACAGATACAACATCTTTTTGTTTTTAAGTCAATGCACCAACTACAAAGCTTGGGCCTCTTTACAGATGTGATACATTCTCCTGCAGCTTGTCAAGAACCCTCTATGGTACCTTCCTTTCATACCCCTACATTGGAATAATTCTTTTCATATCTTGACTCAAGACACACTTCAGTCCTTACCCTTTTCTGCACTCTGCTTCTGGGAGTGTCCCTCTCAGCCCACTCTCCCCATGTCCATGTCCCTCTCAGCCCACTCTCCCCATGTCCATGTCCCTCTCAGCCCACTCTCCCCATGTCCATGTCCCTCTCAGCCCACTCTCCCCATGTCCATGTCCCTGCCCTTCATATGCAGTGGTCTTCCTTGTTCAGTGGTCTCTGGGCACTCCCATAACCATTGCAGGCTCCTCTGAGCATAGTCTCCGCCAGTTATGAAAGCACACTCCCTCTTGACCTTCTGTCACAGCTGATGTTCATCCCCGAATCCTTGCTGCCCTGACATCTCAGCCACAGCCCCTTCCTCCATGCCACATATTCCAGACCGAAGTGTAAGCTGTATCCCTTTTCTTCCTCTATGGAGAGAGAGGCCTCGGTTGCAACTGCTCATTTCAGAATGTAGCACCTTTTGGTGCAGCAAAATTTATCCAAGTTGATCCCTTGTGGATTAGTTTATTATCCAAGTTCTCTTCTCCCTCATCTAAATCTATGCATAGCTGATCTTCTTTCCCAGTAGATCTCTGTTCAACTTACTTATGCTGCCTGACTGACTTTTTATGAATCTGAACCTTAGTTCCCTGTATTTTTAGTACCATTTATGGTACAGTGGTACCTCCACTTACAACTGCCCCTACTTACAAATATTTTGAGTTACAACGTAAATTTCGTCGGAAAATCATCTCAACTTACAAACTTTGCCTCAACTATCGACTTTGTTGATACGCATTTGGGTCGACCGAGCTCGTGGTTCCTGTGGCATGGGTCGACCTAGCCTCAGTTTACCAGAGCCACTCGCTTAGTGATGATTGCGCTTGTAAAGAATTCCGTTATTTTGGTGCTTTTTTGTTTTTTGAACATGTAACTAATTATTATATATCGTGCCATGGGTCCCAAGAAAGTCATTGGTAAGGTTCAACCTAAGAAAACACATGTGAGGATACCTTACCTTGAAGTGTTTCCGGGGCTTAGCGTTCCCGCGGTCCGGTTGTTGACCAGGTTTCCTCGTTGCTGGACTGGTCAACCAGGCTGTTTGATGCGGCTGCTTGCAGCCTGACATATGAATTACAGCCTGGTTGATCAGGTATCCTTTGGAGGTGTTTATCCAGTTCTCTCTCTTGAACACTGGGAAGGGTTGGCCAGTTATGCCCCTTAAGTGTAGTAGAAGCGTGTTGAACAGTCTTGGGCCTCTGATGTTGATAGTTCTCTCTCAGAGTACCTGTTGCTCCTCTGCTTTTCATTGGGGGTACTCTGCACATCCTGCCATGCCTCCTGGTCTTATGTGATGTTATTTGTGTGTGCAGGTTTGGGACCAGCCCCTCTAATATTTTCCACGTATAAATTATTATGTATCTCTCCCGCCTGCGCTCAAGAGAATACAGATTTGGGCTCTTTAGTCAGTCCCAGTAGTTTAGATGTTTTACTGAGTGGATTCTAGCAGTAAAGAATCTCTGCACGCTCTCCAGGTCAATAATTTTTCCAGCTTTGAAAGGGGCTATCATTGTGCAACAGTATTCTACTCTAGAGAGCATGAGTGTCGGAAAAAGTATGGACAAGAGGGAAATATTGAAATATTTCAAATAAGACATAAGAAATATTGCAGGAACAACCGTGGACATCTTCAAGAGAAAACCAGATTGTTTTCTAAAAGAAGTGCCGGATCAACCGGGCTGTAGTAGGTATGTGGGCCTGCGGGCCGCTCCAAGCAACAGCCTGGTGGACCAAGCTCTCACAAGTCATAGTGTTGGTTATGGGGAGTAGAACAACTCCCAGAACCCCAACAAGCAGGTATTAAGAAGGAGGAATTGGATTGCCCACCAAATGAGTCCAAGAGGAAGTAGAAATTGTGATAATCATTGAAGAAATTAAAAAGGTTTGATCCCCAGAGCAATGGGATATTAAATTCAAGGGCAGTGAGAGGCGCCAAGCGTAAGCCGGTGCAGGAAAGGGTGTATCATTCCAAGTAGTGCAACCATTTCGATGGGGTAGCCCTACTACATAAAACATTCTCCTACACCAGTGTAATGACCTTTCTCATGCACCCTCCCCCTTCCCCCACCACCCACTTGACACCCAACATTCCTCCCATCCCCTGAGAACGGACCTTCACTGGTGACCCCTCCAGCAGGTGGTTCGATGATCCAAATAGGGACCTCAATTCAGAGGGCTCCTTGGCAAGTGCACCATCCCGATGGACAGGAGGGAACCGAGGCCACCCACACCACCCCAAGGGCAGTGTATGTGAGCCCCCTTGCCTCAACAAGGCAGACCGTATGAGAGGGAGGGTGGGGGTGGGGGGGATTCAAGGATCACAAAAGATGTTCAAATGGATCTTTTTTAATTATTGTAAATGTAAAAAATATTTAATAAAACTTTTGAATGACAATAATTTATTCATAAATTTTATACACAATAACAAAACAATTTCAGCCAAACAGACATCTGAAAATATTTTGCAGCTAACAAGTGTTAGCATCCATTTTCAGATCTTGTATGAGATCATTTTGTACAGAAAGCAAACATCCGACAACTACGAATCTACACACTTGGGGAGACAAGTACTGCCATCATGTAGGATAAAGGCGTACAAGTCATACAGTTAGCCTTACCACAATATGTATCTAAGGGCGGCACAGAATTTGTCCATGTTAGGGGTAGTTTTCTGTTAATTTCATTTAATTTTAATTTACGGTACAGTATCATACTAAAAGGTAAATACATAGTATACAAGGTACCGAGATGTGATAACATGTTCGTACAAAATATCGGTATGATTGCACATGCAAAACATTCCTCAAACATACATTCTAATAGCTATCACTGCACTAAACACAAGAAATAGGTTTAAAATGTTTATTGGTTCCAGCCACATTTACTCTTCTGTACTAATTGTTACCCCCAGCAAGTACTGTATATACACAACACTGATATCATGTAAGTATTCAACAATATGGGAAATGGAAATAACAGGAAAAATATGCAAAGTTCAGAAAACTTACGAGATAAAAGGATAAGCAAACCCTGCAGTAATGTGAACTGAAGAAAATAACCATCAAAGGGAGAATATATTTCTTTATTTCTTATATAGTATCAAACTTAATATGAAAATTAAATACTTCTTTACGCTTCTATTTTCTTCATACACAGTGCTCTCTTGAAAATTTCAGAACTATTACTAATGGATTCCTTTAAATGGGAGGCAAAATATGCCTCACAGATTTTCAATCCATGAAATTTGGATTTACAGAAAAAAAATAAGACTGAAAGGGAATGCAATAGAGTAGTAACTGGATTGTTGGTTCATCATGTAAAGTATTTGTTATTAAAATGTATTTTTTTTTTAGTTTTGTTACTAAATATTATTTGACATAATGCATATACTGTATTATATAAAAGCTTTACTAAGCTTATACTGTTATAAATTTGTTCAAATGAGTTTATGTAGAATTTTTCCAAAACATCTAAAGCCTGCCATAAGTCTCATCTACTGATCATGTTTTCACTGTGTGTGTAATTACCTAAGTGTAATTACCTAAGTGTAGTTACAGGATGAGAGCTACGCTCGTGGTGTCCCGTCTTCCCAGCACTCTTTGTCATATAACGCTTTGAAACTACTGACGGTCTTGGCCTCCACCACCTTCTCACTTAACTTGTTCCAACCGTCTACCACTCTATTTGCGAAGGTGAATTTTCTTATATTTCTTCGGCATCTGTGTTTAGCTAGTTTAAATCTATGACCTCTTGTTCTTGAAGTGCCAGGTCTCAGGAATCCTTCCCTGTCGATTTTATCAATTCCTGTTACTATTTTGTACGTAGTGATCATATCACCTCTTTTTCTTCTGTCTTCTAGTTTTGGCATGTTTAATGCTTCCAACCTCTCCTCGTAGCTCTTGCCCTTCAGTTCTGGGAGCCACTTCGTAGCATGTCTTTGCACCTTTTCCAGCTTGATGTGCTTCTTAAGATATGGGCACCACACAACAACTGCATATTCTAGCTTTGGCCTAACAAAAGTCATGAACAATTTCTTTAGTATATCGCCATCCATGTATTTAAATGCAATTCTGAAGTTAGAAAGCATCGCATAGGCTCCTTGCACAATATTCTTTATGTGGTCCTCAGGTGATAGTTTTCTATCTAGAACCACCCCTAGATCTTTTTCTTTATCAGACTTCTTTAAAGATTTCTCACATAATATATAGGTTGTATGGGGGTCTATGTTCTCCTATTCCACATTCCATAACATGACATTTATTAACATTAAATTCCATTTGCCAGGTGGTGCTCCATATACTTATTTTGTCCAGGTCTTCTTGAAGGGCATGACAATCATCTAAATTTCTTATCCTTCCTATTATCTTAGCATCATCAGCAAACATGTTCATATAATTCTGTATACCAACTGGTAGATCATTTATGTACACAATAAACATCACTGGTGCAAGAACTGAACCCTGTGGTACTCCACTTGTGACATTTCTCCATTCCGATACATTGCCTCTGATTACTGCCCTCATTTTTCTATCAGTCAGAAAATTTTTCATCCATGATAGAAGCTTACCTGTCACCCCTCCAATATTTTCCAGTTTCCAGAACAACCTCTTATGTGGAACTCTGTCGAAAGCCTTTTTTAGGTCCAGATAGATGCAGTCAACCCAGCCATCTCTTTCCTGTAATATCTCTGTGGCCCGATCATAGAAACTGAGTAAATTCGATACACAGGATCTTCCTGATCGAAAACCATACTGTCTGTCTGATATTATATCATTTCTCTCCAGGTGTTCTACCCATTTAGTTTTGATTAGCTTTTCCAATACTTTCACTATTACACTTGTCAATGATACAGGTCTATAATTGAGGGGGTCTTCCCTGCTGCCACTTTTGTAGATTGGAACTATGTTAGCCTGTTTCCACACGTCTGCTACGATTCCTGTACACAGGGATGCCTGAAAGATCAGGTGAAGTGGAATGCTGAGCTCAGATGCACATTCTCTCAGAACCCATGGTGAAACGCCATCTGGGCCAGCTGCTTTGTTCCTCCCGAGCTCCTTTAGCATATTTTCCACTTCATCTCTAGACACCTCTATCCGCTCTATGTTGTTCTCTGGAATTCTTATTGTGTCTGGTTCTCTGAAGATTTCATTTTGTACAAACACACTTTGGAACTTTTCATTTAATGTTTCACACATTTCCTTTTCATTGTCCGTGAATCTGTTTCCCATTTTCAACCTCTGGATATTATCCTTTACCTGCAATTTGTTGTTTATGAATTTGTAGAATAGGCCCGGTTCTGTTTTACATTTATCTGCTATCCCTTTTTCAAAATTTCTTTCTGCCTCTCTCCTTACTGCTGTATAGTTGTTTCTCGCATCTTTGTATCGCTGGTATGTTTGGGGGTTTGGCCTCTTCCTATACTGATTCCATTTTTGTGTCTTTTGGTCTCTTGCCCTCTCACAATTTCTGTCGAACCAATCCTGTTTTCTGGTCCTGCATCTCTGTTTTGGTATGAATGTTTGTGTGCCTTCCTCGTATAGTTTTAAAAATTTGGCATACATTTCATTTACTTCCCTGCCTAGCAACAATTCTGTCCAATTACACTCATTAAAAAAATTTTGAAGTTCCCCATAGTTGCCTCTCTTTAAATCGAGTTTATCAACTGTTTCAATGTCCCCATTTTCTTCTAGATGATATCTTAAAGCATATTTAATGTCTAACAGGACGTGATCACTCTTTCCCAAGGGAGGAAGGTACTGGATGTCAAAAATCTCTTCTTCTTTCCTGGTGAATACTAGATCCAGTACTGACGGTACATCTCCTTCCCTCATTCTTGTGGCTTGCTTTATGTGTTGATACAAGAATGTCTCCAGAATGAGGTTCACAAATCTGCATGTCCAAAAGTCCTCCGTTCTTGCTTCATAGGCCTCCCAGTCTATTGCTCTAAAGTTGAAGTCCCCCAGTATCAACAATCGTGATTTATCTTTATCTGCTTGTACAATAATATCATGACCATTATGAGGCCCTCTCGTTTGTCATCCAGTTCTTCCTTTGTCCAAGTGTTGCTTGCTGGTGGGCTGTAGGTATTTACAATTATCAGCTTATCATCCTGATTCCAGACCTGCAATGCCATTATGTCAATATCTCGAGGGTTTTCAAATATTAACTCTTTTACCTTCAGGTGTTTTTTCACCAGTACAGCCACTCCTCCTCCCTTCCTAGTTTTCCTGTCACGTCTCCAAACTGAGTAGCCTCTTGGGAATATGACTTCATTTATTATATTTCCTTCAAGTTTCGTTTCTGATAATGCAACAATATCTGGGACCCTAAGCTGGATTATATCTTGCAACTCCAAAGTTTTTGACCTCACTCCATCTATGTTGGTATATACAATTTTCAGGAACATGTTCCCTTTTCCTTTGCTCTTTACTCCCCCTTCCACTACTGATCTTGTTGCTTTGTTTTTATGTACCATTTCACAAGCTTTCCAGTCCCTGTCACTTTGTAAAAAAAAAATTTCTGTCTTCTTCATTTCTATCCCCATTTAGACGTTTTGCCTCAATTAGGTTCATTTTCAGCTTTTCTCTGTCTTCCTTGGAGAGGTCTTGTCTTATTGACCAAAATTTGCCAACCTCATCACTGCAGTTTCCTGGCATTTCTTAGCACTTCCATCATGTTTTTCACTCCATTAAACGTCACCCTCATGGGGCGGTTCTTTTCTTTCTCATATTTTCCTATTCTTCTAAAATCACTGACATTTTCCTTTGAGCCTTCTCCTAAACCTACTATTTTCTCTATGATTTTCATCTCTTCTGCCGCTCGGTCCACCCTAGATGAAATTTCCTTCTCTAAACATCCAAAAATGATTATGGACTTAGTTCTATCTGCAGTGTTTTGTACCAGTTTACTGTTGGTAACCAGTTCTTTCCTAATTGCTTGCCTAATTTCTGCTTCTTGTTGGTCATTTCTGGTTTTGACTTCCGAACACACTTCTTTGATAGTCTCTTTCTCTTTTACAACTTCAGCATATGTCGCTTTTATTTCTTCTTTATACTTTTCTATTTCTTTATTCACCTCCTCTATGTGAGTTGTCAGTGAAGTTTCCAGTTGGAGATCCTTACCTAACTCTATGTTAGCCCTTAGGCTTGCTTGGAGTTGTTCACCATATGAGTCTATTTTCTTGTTTATTTCTTCAAAGTCACCACACTTCACTTTCCACACCTCATTTTCTTTCACTAGTTCCTTGATTTGCTCCTCCTGATTTGTTACCTTGTCTGTTAATGCAGTAATAATCTTACCTTGCTGAAGAATACTCCCTTTTAGAGTGCAAAGCTCACTCCAAAGAGCTCCATTGTCCTCTTCCAATTTAAGCACTTTTTCTTCATATTTCTTTTGCATATCCTCAATTATCTCTAACCTGCCAAGAACACCTCCTTTCCTTATATCTTGTGGTGAGAATCCTTTGAAACCATCATCTGTTGGTGTGTCTACATTCTCAGTGGGGGTGGTGGCGGTGGCCATCTTTGTTTTTGTTCTAGAGCAAAACAAACTTTTCCACTTGGCTATTTTCACTCACTTTTACTTGTTTATTGTATTTTATTTGCTTTTACTCTTCCCTGAACCTTTATGCAACCTGGGACACCACTGTAGCCCTCAACCTGTGCCCAATACTTAGGTAATTCGATATTTCCAGGAGCTTGCTGCAGTGTGACTCCTGCCTCCTCCAGCTCATACACACACCATGTATGTGTGTGTGTGTGTGTGTGTGTGCATGTGGTCTGACCACTCATTCAAGCTTTTCACTGGCTTTTCTGATGTGTCATTATTTGTGGGTTCAAGGCATGTTATGTGGCAAGAGAAGTGTGGGTATATTAGGCAAGGGTAAGGGTAAGTAAGTCGAGCCTAGCCTCCGGCCGGGCTTGCGAAGTAGAACTCCCAAAGCTCTCTCCAAAAGAAGGCAGAAACCTAGAAGACGTAGCACCAACTGAGGCACAGAATGGTGAAAAACATCTAGATATCATTCAAGACACCATTATGAAAACAAAAGGACACAGGACAATGTTGAAAGTACTGCATCGGATTCATCAAGGATTTTATCGAGGGACAAATGACTTGAAGGTATTTTTAGGAAGCAAGATTTCCAATCACCATGAAAATCAGAACATTCTATGAGATGTGTGACTAAGCAGCACAATGCTGGTCTGTCAATAAGGTACAAGTCTCTGTTCCGTTATGTGCCCATGATTTAATTGTCTGGTCAATACGTAACCTAGTTAAGAACCGTTTTTTCACTTGTTACAGTAGTAGAAGGATTTCCATGGTGATTGTGTACTATTAAATGTGACTATTTGTTACATTACTGTATCTAATTCTCTGGAAGTTGCAAATTGAGTTAGAAACCTGAACATGGAAACTGTTTTTGGGAAATGGGAACAGACATTAAACAACTTATTTAGCAGTGGTGTCCACGAGGGCATTAGAGGCCACATCAAGATGACACTTTTGATCAGTAAAAATTAGACTTACCCATCCATAAACAGAGTACTGTAGTAATGTGTGAATGTCAGTGAAAATGTTAAAGAAAAAGGAGTTTCATTATTGTAGGAAGAGTACAAGCCTTTGCTGAACAGGTCTGGGCTTTACAAAATTTAACAAGTGAGACTCTCCACAGGCAAGTAGGAACAATACGAGGGGACGCACTGTGCATGTTCCGAGAATCTTGCACAGTCTATCCTTGCAGTAAAAGAATGTAAAGGAGAGGGAACAAGCTCTCAATTGGGGCAGCCATCAAGGTGCAATACAAGCATGAATAGCAGAGGAGTATGGTATTAGTACAGTACTAGTGCTGTTTCTGACAAAAAAAAAGCGTAACAGTTTAAGAAAATGGAAAGCAGTAGCGACAAACACGTTGAAACCTATTAAGCAAGAGCATTTGAAAGATACTGTTCACTATGATACATAAAGTACTGTAGCCTGGGGCTGGCTGTTGGTGATACACAGTTATAGGCTAGCTCAAAGAATGACATTAATGATGAGCACTGAGCACTTCAAGGCCAGTTCTGGGTGACTGCAGAAGTTCAACAAGTGGCAATACAAGTAACCACATTTTGACCAACCTTCTGCTACAAAATGGTAAGTGATTGAAGTACAGTTCTGTACTCTTAATTTATTGCACATTATTACTATACATACACAAAATAATTACACGGTATCTGTATACTGTATTACAGTATTTGTATGTCTGAATATGCTGAAACATGTATTATATCAGTTGCTACAAGAAAAATAAAAAAAAATTGGCAATAGATAAAATAAAAAAAATGTAAACAGAGTTTACACAAATCCGTATTTGGTCTGGAACAACACGTTCTGAATTTTCAAGGGAACACTGTACTGTACTTCCTTTAATTGACTCATTCTATGTAGACATCAGCAGCCATAGCTGTCTGAAATAGTTCTTTACACTAACTCAAAATATTAAATAGATTTTTGTATTACATAAAATTCATAATTTTTTAAATGAGTATGATCAAAGATGTGCATTCATACCCCTAACAGATCAATGATGTTTCATTTATCTGTTTGTCTCCAACCCATCCTCCTGTTTAGATAGTACTTTTTGTAACTATAGTACAAAAGTACAAAATAGTACTCATAGTACAAAAATTGACATAAAAGGCAATTAGTAGAATTTGGTACTATTCACATTATAGACAAAACCTTTTCCGGTTTGTCGAAATTCAATAGTAACGATTTCTACTTTCTAATTGTCCATTACATCATATATGTACGATGGTCTTCATCATTACTATAAGTACAGCTAGTAATGATAAGTAACTAAACAGGAGGATGGGCTGTTGTTTTTGTTACACTAAAATGTCTATAATGTTAATTTCAATGACTGGCACACCTCCCACTAATGCTACTATGAAACACCATGGCACAATGACAAACTTAACAATAGTGAGCAGGAATGTTTTGAATGAATATGAACCCGGAACAAGTTCCACCGACAGCTTTACTGGAGAATTCTTTCCAAATAATGTGCTGCAAATATATGACAAACACTAATAAAACCTTGCTGTACATTATTCAGTGTGTGGTGAGCACAGAATTATTTTGTTATATCATGAATACAAACTATTAAAAAGTGAATGGTTAACACAGACATGATAGTTGGCACAGGTGTGTGTGGAGTTAAAATGTCTACTGCAGGTATAGCTTTGGAAGAAGGTCAGTGATTATTTAGGGAAACCAAAATATAATTGCTACAACTGATTACATAGACAATAATAATAAGAATTTTTGTATTTACAGTTTTAGTGTCGTCGATAAATAAACACCAATAAGAGTTTAAATATGTGCCCTGCGAGGCACATTGAAAAGGAGGGCTTGACTACTGAAACCAATACCACCTGTGGCAAAATTAATTGGAGATGCACAGGTTCAACCAACAACTGACAGGAATGGAAGTAACGCATGAAATATATTCTACATTATACATATAGATGGGATGAGTAAATCTGCATGTAGATGACAATGAAATTATGAAAAAAATATTGGACTTTCATGTCTTGTGTTCAGGACAAGTGTTTAAATATTAAATAAACCAATAAAATATGGCCTAATGAAAGAGTTAAATTATGAAAATGCAATGCTTATGAGAAAATACAAAATCTTGTTCAACAACAAGAAGTATGTTTGGCCCATTACAAAACAGCTTCTACATTTTCAGTGGTTTTTATATATATACCCCCTGTATATATATTATATATATATATATATATATATATATATATATATATATATATATATATATATATATATATATACATATATATATACATATATATATACATATATATATATATATATATATATATATATATATATATATATATATATATAATATATAATATATACAGGGGGTATATATATAAAAACCACTGAAAATGTAGAAGCTGTTTTGTGTGTGTGTGTGTATATATATATATATATATATACAACTTTAGAACACTTTCCCACCAGGAGACTCGAACCCTAGCCAGCACAGAAGCCTTCCAGCAACTGGCATAACAGGTACGCCTTAACCCTCTCCACCACCCGCTCAGACCCCTAAAAGAGATGGTAATTTCGGAGTATTTAAATACCTCAAAGATCAACACCTCCCAAGAGCACCAGAGCAAGTGAGGGGTCATTTAGACGTTAATTTCATCAAGTCCCTGTTAATATGGGAAGACACAGTGTCTTCCGTGTTTAGGAGAGTTGTGCATATATATATATATATATATATATATATATATATATATATATATATATATATATATATATATATATATATATATATATATGTGTCGTACCTAGTAGCCAGAATGCACTTTTCAGCCTGCGAAAAGAAGTGAGATGAGAAGAGAAGTGCATTCTGAGCTACTAGGTACGACATATATATATATATATATATATATATATATATATATATATATATATATATATATATATATATATATATATATATATATATATATATATATATATATATATATATATATATATATATATATATATATATATATATATATATATATATATATATATATATATATATATATATATATATATATATATATATATATATATATATATATATATATATATATATATATATATATATATATATATATATATATATATATATATATATATATATATATATATATATATATATATATATATATATATATATATATATATATATATATATATATATATATATATATATATATATATATATATATATATATATATATATATATATATATATATATATATATATATATATATATATATATATATATATATATATATATATATATATATATATATATATATATATATATATATATATATATATATAACAAAATTAAAAAAAAAGAATAGGGGTGGTAGGAGAAGAAAAGATTAAAGTGTTCAGTGAGAAAGTGAGAATCCACAAGGTCTTCTCTGAACACTCTATTTTCTTCTTCGAGGCTGTGGGTCCCTTCAATTGCACCAGAGGTGGTACCCCCTATTACCCTCCCTACACACACATGCTTCCCGGACGTCTCTAGACCGAGAATGAACGAATGGTCGTGTCCACCTACAGCCCGTCCACATGAGCAAAAGCCAAAGTCCATTCCATGCACCAGCCAAACCCCGTTTATGAATGAAAAACAGTTTACACACGACTCGCAACTGATGATGTCCGAACACTTTTCGAACAAGTGCATCACTGACGACTTGTTCGAACCACAACACTGTAAATGTTTCACCCATGTACTATAAATACAAATAATTTCCAACAGCTAACCTAACCAATGCCTAAATGTGCACAGTATGCTAATATATAATTCAGGTGTTGAATATTAGCCAGATTATATATACTGTACAGGGATACCTTGACACTCGATTGGCCTCGAACTCAAACACTTTATTCTAGAAAAAAAAAGTTTGAAAGTTGACAGTTTGCTTGGCACTTGACCGTACAACTTGGCTCGTAACAAAGGATAATGAGTCAATTTCCAGTAGCTGTCATTCAGTGCACAACCCCACTAGACTTTTCTGTAAACTTTATTGTGTTTTTTGGTAAATAAGTTACCATGACGTTCTTATGGAAGGGGGGACTCTTGCCAAACAATAATATCTCTTCCTCACCACCTTCCACTTAAGTACAGATAAAGTGAGAATAAATTTGCATCTGTTTTGTTTTGGTTTTCCTGTATGTCTTGTAAACGAGTTAAATTTAAGTAAAAATGCTTTTATAAATGTATTTTTCTGGGGGGAGCCCCTACGGCTTCCCAGAGCTTACTAGGCTGATATGCTAATGTCAGATTTTGGCATCAGTCATGTGTATGGAGTTCTTTGGGCCTACTGGGGACCACAAGCCAGAACCTGGCCCCCCTCTAGAGAGGCAAGGGAAGCAATGGCCTATAGAAACCCCCATGTGATTGGAAGCATTCTGTCTGCCATCGACCGGGTTAGGCACCCAGAAAGGTAAGCGTTCCAAAACAAACCCCTATTCTGGTGAAAATTGCAACCAAAAGCTAAACGAGTGGATAGAACTCCCCAAACAAAAACGAAGAAACTAGTATGTCTTCAGTACTCGGGCTGAATGCACCTAGGGTTCCCCTCCCTAGGTGCCTTGTAAGTACTGCCCTTGGAGCCTGGGGTTACCTTCCACAAGTTCCTTGGGGTCTGCCTCTGTGGGTCCGTTTAACTGCTCGGTTTTTCGGCTGTCCTTTGGATATTTGGGTGTTTTGTCTCCCTCGTTTACCTTAGGGTAAGAGGCAGTTTTTGCACTGGTAAGGGGCGCAGGATGCTGCGCAGCTTGTCACCTATCACAGCGGCCAGCTCTGTTCCTTGGGGTACGTTGTCCTCTTGCGGGGTTTTGTTTTTCTTTTTGTTTTTGCCTTGGTGGGGGTTCTGCCCTACTTGCCACTGGTGTTTGGGCTCATCCTGATACTTGGTGGTGCCCCCTGCTTGGTCCCCGTGAGTGTACACGTCCCTGGGATTCAGCTGTAGACAGTTTGTTTGGTAGTTTTGGGCGCCGGTTAGCAGTACCCTATCTGGGTTTACCTGAGAGTGAGTCCTCTTCAAGTAAATGCTCAGGACCCTGGGAATCCCCTAGGGGATGCGTGGGTCCGATGGATGTGACCCCGGATTCCCCCACCCCCCCTCACTTCATGTGAGTTTGAGGATTGTTCGGTCCCACTGTCTCAGGGCGACCCTCACTGTTTTTGCCTCTGTCACGCAGCCTGTTGGATCGGTGACACTTTCGACCCGGAGTCCTGTGAGTTTTGCTGCTTGCTGGTGACTCAATTTACCCAATCTGTGGATGATCATCTTCGGGTACAGGCTGCACAGGCGTTGTATTCTAGGTTTTGGTTGTTGCAACGTGCTCATTGGTTGCTCACCTGGATGCCCCGTTTTGCTTATAGGGACCCGGACTTGGGGGTGGGGTCGCTTCGACCCTGGTTCAGTCCGCACCTCATTGTCCTTCCCCTCCTGTTGTTCGTTCTGGTCCCCCTCCCCTGCTTCCAATCCCGAAACGTCTGAGGGTTTCGGAGTCAGGGCAGGGGTTAGTTGGTCTTGAGTCTCGGGCAGCCTCGGGGGATGCCCATTCCGGTGTGGCGACGGAGGCATTCGAGTCTAGTACCCTGGCCGAAGCCTCTGGGTCTGACCAGTGGGCCCCCTTCTATCCGGCTTCTATGGCTGTACCGGCCTTGTCTGGTGGGGTTCTTGCTGTCCTATGTCGGACTTGCTGGTTCTCCGGTGGTCCTGTGGTGGGCCTTCCTGGAAGGGTTGTGCCAAGACTTGGGGGTTCTCTCGTAGTAGGCCATGACAAGAGAACCGAAAGGGAGGAGGCGATGCCAGTCACAAAAGAGAAGTCCCTATACATGCTTTGGTTCATTACAAGATTTTATGGGACATTTGTAGCTGAATAATAATCTTGTAGATTTTGTCAGCAGAATACAAATATACTTAAATGATCAAGGATTGAATTGAACTATGAATCAAAAACTAATACAGACAGTGGAACAATAAGGACATAGTATTAGGCCATGAGGTCACGTTTTAGTCAGTCAACAGTTAGATATTGCTCAGTTCACAGGCAAACTAATTATATCTTTAGAATCCATACAGACTAGGAGAACCTGGTCTTCGACCCTTACAATTACAAGAGCGGTTGGTGGTAGTTTCTCCTAATTGATTTTGGATCTACCTATATATTTGAAATGTCACTAATCATACTGTATTACCTTACAGGAGCACCTGTTACACGATGGGTTTTAACCCAACCCAATGGGATATTAATTCCAATATTACCCTATCATTGTGATTATATATTTAAATATCTGAATATAAGAGTAAACATAATTATATCATAGTTGATTAAATTCTTCATGGTTAGTAGATTGTTATATTATCAGTAATTACTGTTATTGATCAAGATGTCTGATTTGTATTAATCAGACAAATCAGTGTCTGGCTGCATAGGATATATTAAACACATTTCATATGATAGTATTCTCCACAGAGTGGTGAAGCAGCAGTCAACGACCTGGCCAGTTGAGTTCTAGGATCACTCGGAAGATTAGTCTGCTTGCAAGTCAACACTTCAGATCCTTGCAGCTAAGCAATTATTGATAACATTCTTAAACAAATTCTGAATATTCCACTTAAGTGTTAATTAGAATGTATTTATTGCTTATTGTTAGAGACTAGTAGTTTAGAATTCCTTACTGAAACTTAACCACTGCGCTGTGCAAAGTGCCTCTAGGCACTCTTGAGAGTTGTGCTTTTTTTTTTTTTAATTAGGTGATATTTTAATGTTTTTGTGTTTTCATCACTGTGTTTTGAAATGGTTGAGTTTGGAAACATTTTGACATTAACTTTACCTGAACATTTATAAAAACAAAAAAAAAATGTCCTTGACGATTGCACTAGGATATTTTTGCCGAAACTAGGTGAGCGGTGCAGTAGTTAATAACCACAATGTTGGTCTATAGAACTTAATACTGTACAGGACTGTAAGAAATTCCCATAGGGTGTATGGGGGCTAGGAGTGGGTGAGGGTATCAGGAGTGGATGCAAGTGTTGGGCATGGGTGTGTATCTGGAATGGCTGTGGGTGCCGGGAGTGGGTGTGAATGTTGGGAGTGGGAATGGTATTGGTACAGTATACGAGTATGGGGTATTGGCATGTAGGTGCGGGTAATAGTGTCTAGGTATTGTCATGTGGATGTGGGTGCCTGCATATGGATGTCAGGGTGAAGGCATAGGCATATAGGGGGGGGGGTATTAGTGTTACTGGAAGAATGGTGGGTCTTGTACATTTTCAGTGAATTACTGAAATGAACATGATTCACACAGGCCCACAGGTTCATGTTAACCCTAGCTAGGGAGTGGTCAGAGAGCATTGGTTATTAGCAGGAGGGTTGGGGGTGGCGTGGGTGTTGCTCACTCGTGTGACAAATTTATAAATAACATGACATTTGTATTTAGTTATTGATTCATATAAATATTTACAAGAAAATAAAATGTTTTCATACAATTCAAGGCATTTGGTGTTCGATCATCCTACAGCAAATGTTAACGCTTGCATGGGGTGAGTTGGGGAAGGAGAAAGTAGGGGAGGGGAAATTGAACAGGGAGATGTGTGATCATCATCTGTCCAGCATTCTCTCTCCAGTCTGTGAACCTGTCCATCTGGACAGTCTGTCTAGCCTGTCTTGCATTACAGTCTGTCTAGCCTGTCTTGCATTACAGTCTGTCTAGCCTGCCTTGCATTACAGTCTGTCTAGCCTGCCTTGCATTACAGTCCTGTATAGTCTGTCTTGCATTACAGTCTGTCTAGTCTGTCTTGCATTACAGTATGTCTAGCCTGTCTTGCATTACAGTCTGTGAAGCCTGTCTTGCATTACAGTCTGTCTAGCCTGTCTTGCATTATAATGTTTAGCCTGTCTTGCATTACAGTCTGTGAAGCCTGTCTTGCATTACAGTCTGTGAAGCCTGTCTTGCATTATAATGTTTAGCCTATCTTGCAGTACAGTCTGTCTAACCTGTCTTGCAGTACAGTCTGTCTAACCTGTCTTGCAGTACAGTCTGTCTAGCCTGTCTTGCTCAACAGTGTCTAGCCTGTCTTGCTCAACAGTGTCTAGCCTGACAGCCTTTCTTGCCTTACAGTATCGAGCTTGGCAGTCTGTATAGCCTGATGAGGTACCTTCAGATTTTAAAGTGCTAGTACCACTCCCACACTAATTTATCACATTTTAATTCAGACCGTCCGCTTACCTCGCCATTTTATTGCACATTTTTATTCGGACAAGCCCTAAACAAATAACAGGAATATCTAGATAAGAGGTGTTTGGAAAGCCCGTGCGCATGTGGTACAACATTTTATTTATATATATATATATATATATATATATATATATATATATATATATATATATATATATACATATATATATATATATATATATATATATATGTCGTACCTAGTAGCCAGAACGCACTTCTCAGCCTACCATGCAAGGCCCGATTTGCCTAATAAGCCAAGTTTTCATGAATTAATGTTTTTTCGACTACCTAACCTACCTAACCTAACCTAACTTTTTCGGCTACCTAACCGAACCTAACCTATAAAGATAGGTTAGGTTAGGTTAGGTAGGGTTGGTTAGGTTTGGTCATATATCTACGTTAATTTTAACTCCAATAAAAAAAAATTGACGTCATACGTAATGAAATGGGTAGCTTTATCATTTCATAAGAAAAAAATTAAAGAAAATATATTAATTAAAGAAAACTTGGCTTATTTGGCAAATCGGGCCTTGCATAGTAGGCTGAAAAGTGAGTTCTGGCTACTAGGTACGACATATATATATATATATATATATATATATATATGTCTTACCTGGTAGCCAGAATGCACTTCTCGGCCTACTATGCAAGGCCCGATTTGCCTAATAGGCCGAGTCATTTTCTTTATTTTCAATAAATTTTTCCAAATAGTTCATTTGAATTATTATTATTTTATATTAAGACCATAATTTATTGACTTAGTTGTGTTAGTTTAGGTTAGGTAGGGTTGGTTAGGTTCGGTCATATATCTACGTTAGTTTTAACTAAAATTTAAACAAATTAACTTATACCTAATGAAATGGACAAATTTATCATTTCATAAATTTTTTGTTTGGAAAAATATATAAATTCAGGAAAATTTGGCTTATTAGGCAAATGGTCCTTGCCTAATAAGCCAAATTTTCCTGAATTTATATATTTTTCCAAAATTTTTATGAAATGATAAATTTGTCCATTTCATTAGGTATAAGTTAATTTGTTTAAATTTTAGTTAAAACTAACGTAGATATATGACCGAACCTAACCAACCCTACCTAACCTAACTAACACAACTAAGTCAATAATTTATGTTCTTAATATAATATAATAACAATAATTCAAATAAACTAATTGGAAACAATTTATTGAAAATAAAGAAAATCACTCGGCCTATTAGGCAAATCGGACATTGCATAGTAGGCCGAGAAGTGCATTCTGGCTACTAGGTACAACATATTATATATATATATATATATATATATATATATATATATATATATATATATATATATATATATATATGTACAGTATATTTGTTTATATAAGGTGTGGTAAGTTTTTAAGACTGGGTATACTGTGAAAACAGTGGGTTGTAGAATTTAAATGCATGATGGTATCTTATGACTCCCCATAATTTATATTTTAGCATACTTTTTATAATGCTATGTAGAAGGCAGAAAAGTGCTTGTACAATGAGGAGTATTTTATATGAAAGGTTTGGCATATAACAAATTTGTTCCATATGGTTAGGCACTCGGGGCCTCTTTAAGTAACATTTACAATATTGATGCTTCAAAGAAAGCTATTTCAAAGAATTAATAACTGTGTTGACCAAACTACACATCAGAAAATGGAGAAACGACGGTGTTTTGGTCTGTCCTGGACCATTATCAAGTTGACTTCCCTTTCACAGTACCTACTTAAATGTTCTAACCTTAACAAACATGATCTTTCTTAAGCTTTACCCCAGTTGCGTATTTTTACCCATTTTTCTTATTCTTATCTTTCTATTCTTACATTGATCCTATGCTTACCTGCTCCTTACCTCTCATCTTACTCTCTTACCTTATATATGCAGTCAAGCCTGGCCCTGGGCCTGGATTGGGAAATATAGGAACTCCCAGAAACCCATTAAGGTACGATATTTGCCTGTATCTTCCTCTCTTCTATTACATAATGGCCCAGGACAGACTAAAATGTCAATTTCTCCATTTTCTGGTGTGTGGTTTGGTCATCGTATTACATGATTCAGTCACGTTATTGTGACTTATCGTCTGCAATTAATAACTGTAAACCTGTGAAACAGATTGCAGTGTGGCAGGTCCTCTCAATGTGAAATGAGACACGATACATTATTAACTGCACTTTTGCCTCAAACAGCACTGGAAAGTAGCATGATACCAGGTGTTGGTTGATGTGATTTTTTTTATCTCGTTTGCAAAATATACCCAGTCCTGTAGCTTTCCGATCATCCTTCATACATTCCTGTGAACATTTCCAGTAACAGGTACTGTATTATATGGCAATATGAACACTTCAGGAAGACCCATAACTTTTATTTTTTTTATGTTAATGTTGGTGAAAAATGTGATGAGGAAAATGAAGATAACAAGGCCACTGTGGTACCTTCATAAAATTTGTTGAATCAGACTTAACAAAAACAGGCAATACCTCAGCTTGAAAATCTAATACTATTACTGTATTAATATTTTATTACAAATTTATAAGAAGTACACTAATCTAAAATTATTTTCACAAATATTTGTTGGTTAAGGGACAATCTTCACTATTTTCATACATCCATAAGCCAATATACAAAAATTAATTTACAAATACCTAACTAGAATTGACTAATGTTAGTAAAAGTTAACAATACAGCAGTTAACATGAAAGATTCCTATAAAACACATTTATGTCTAAAGATAATGTTCATATTAACTAATATTAGATTTTGCAAGAGAAGCCATAAATTTTCATAAAAATAAAGAGTGCTATTCTACATTGGCACCTTGTTTCAATGCCCACAAGGGCATAACATTATTCACATTAATGTTTGGTCATAGAATAATGTATAATTATAACTTAATGCTTATCATTCCTAGAAAACCAGGAGGACAAAAAAGATGACAGAGGGTAAGAGCGAGTAAAGTGTTATTTAAAACATGAAGAGAGCAAGGTAAGTTAATCATCAGGAGATAGCACTAAGCCATTACGATTATATAGCACTTGGGAAGGACACGAGGATAACGATTTGGGTTACGATGAAGGGAAGGAAGAGGAGAACGAGATGATGAAAAGATGTGTTATATACACACTTAAGCGTTTGCTCTGCTTTAAGTTTCCTTCATGGTTCACACTCATACAGTGTACTTGTGTAAAACACAAAACACATGTACAATTGCACACACGCAAGCAATAAAATTTAACATTAACAATTTATTAATCCTCTTAATATTTTATTATGCTTACTGTTTTATATTTCATAATCCATCTACGTTACAAAAGTACACATTTAAAAATAAACAGTATTTTTAGTGTCTATAATACTGATGTTGCAGCTATTTAAGATTGTCAAGATTTAAAAACATTTGGTAAAGCTGCACCATGCTATCAGGATGCAAGTTTTTAATCAATAATAAATATTGCAATTTTTTAAATAATATAAAAGGAATTACATATAGGTTATATGATATACGTTGGCTTAAGGCAATAGGCCTGGATCAACGTAAAAGCCAGCATTCAAAGTTGTGATTCCAGATTAATATTCAGGGGCGCTAGTTCTTGGCATGGCTCTCGATAGCATGTCGAAACTTCGTGCAAATGAAACACTAAATGCTTTATTCACACTGTTCCATGGCCACTCTGTTTAAGGTGTAAACATAATGCACAGCATTTTTGCTGAATACAAAATAGAAATAATCTTATGAACAGACTGTGTGTATGAAATGAAGACAAAGTATATATATGAAATGAGATTGACTTTTCATGAATGAAATGGTACTACTACAGAATTCCTTGACCTCAAATTCTGTATCATATACTACTGTATATATATATAAAAATCTTCAACATTTAATTTGTACACTTGAGAATTTGTGTACCTGCTTTCCAGCGCAACACAGAAATCTGGAGGTATTCACATTTTATGAGACCATAGTACTAAAAATATTATATAGATTAAATTAAATTTCGAGCAATCTTGGTGCTACCTGTTCATTTAAAGCTCTATTGGCTACCCAGCTTCAGCACTGAGCTACTGTGTTAGCACTATATAAACCAATTTGTAGTCAAATCCAGATTTGTCAATAATGTGTGTGATTGGCCCTACACTATACTGTGGTTTCCCTGAACACATGAGCATGGGAGTCGGGAGTGGTGGCGGCAGAGGCCAAGTAGTGAGTGGAGACGATACCCTGAGAACCACATCTCAATGTTCTAGTTGGTACGTTGCTTTCTTCTTCCACGTCTGTTGCCTGGTTGGGCAGTGCAGTCATCTCTCCCAGCTCCCGAAGCTGCCACACAGGTTCATCCACTGGGGTGCCGTCATCTGTAAGGCAAAGTACCTGATAGAACTATGGACAATCATGACATTTTATTAATTGAGAATCTATCAGCCACAAATAACTACTGTATTATAAATGGCAAGTCTACAGAAATTTTTTATTTATTTAGATCTACTACTTAGCACTTGAAAGTTTAGTATATTTAGTCTCATTCACAAAATGTATTGTTTTTGTAAGTTCACAGTAGGGCTATAGTGCATGGTTTATACTTCCCAACCATATGCTGTGGATTAGGAGTTATATGGAAATGCAGGCTATCACTATCAAATTTTCTTTTTACAGTATGTTATTCCACAAGGCTTTCCTGAGCTATTACATTTGGCTGCTCCCTAATATGACTAGAATTCAGTCACCTCTAGAGCTATTACACTTTTAAAACCAGTGTTAAATGTATGGAAATGAAATGTCTCTTTCTGGAGAGTCCTTAGTGGCTCCTTGGTGTATGCTACCTGGCAAGATCCACCCAATTCAATCCATACCAGGCCCCTGGGAGTCATTATAAGCCTATCAGGCAGCAGAGGCCAAAACCTAGCCACCGTTCACCACTGTGATGTGCCGGATTTATTGCGACATTCTGGCAGTGCGCCGAAAATAGTGTTCCAAAAACAGTACAGTATTTGTTCTTTTGGTATTGTTAATTAGCACCCAGGAAGCACGAAAATCCAAGTACAAAGTCTCCATCTCTTGTAGTTTAGCTGTAGTTGCCTGGAGAAGTTGCATTTTTTGGGTAAAAATTTGGAGAGTTACTGCATGAGAATAACTTTGTTGACCTATTTACAATTTCCTCCTTGATTTAACAACCTTGATATCAGTCATTTAGCCAGGAAGATGAAAACTATAGCCCATAAATGGGGAAGGGAGGGAGGGTTCCAAGGCACCACCAAGGATCCACCAGAAAGAGGTCTTTTTATTACATTCAACACTGGTTTTCTGGGAAGGATTCTATTGGTGGTTCCTTGTTGCTACGTCATCACAGAAGAAAAACCAAAGGGGTACTCACCAGGGATGGAGATCAGCAGAAGGTACCCCCATCCCCCCAGGAATATGGAGAGTGACCCAGATCCACATAATCCTGACTTGGACCAGGAACACTTGCTAAGTAACGAGCTGCCAGCACTTTGTTGGACTGCCAAACCCCCACCTCCCCCCTTGCCCAAATATCTACCAAGGACATGTTAAGCACTTTCGCATTCTGATTACACTAAAATGCACCATCCAATTGCTATTCACAAGCATTCATATATTCATTGCTATCATACATAATCTATCCTAAACACAGTACTTTTATTTTTGCATCTATTCTAAAGAGAATTCATTTGCAAACATTTTAAGACAAACATTTTTAGTTACAAAAACAAAAATTGAGAAACAAAATGATTGTAAGCATTTCAAGCATCGCTGAGTGGGACCTGGACAACCAGCAATGTTTATACTCAGGAACATGCAGTGAGGAGCATAGTATGGTGTCCAAGCTGCCATACAGCTGAGTGAAGAACAGCTCTATAGCAGCCTAAATATGCATAACCATGGCCAAGCGAGTACGAGCCCTATGATCCTCCGTGATATTGGGCCCAGAAAGTGAAGGCAACTAAACGTACAGCTGCCACACACCCACACCCCAGGACTAGGATGCAGACAGACAAGCCTGAAACAGCACATAGGAAGCACCACCCTAAAATGTCTGACCGATAGAACTAGCCTCATACCACTGGAGCATTTAAGTATGTCAAAAACAATGGAAGACCCTAAGGAAAATAGAAGGTTGCCTGCAAGCCAAGACGAATCAGAAACCTCATACTGTACTAGAACGAAAAAGAGGTGGCTGGCCCAAATTCAAAAGACGGGGTCCATCAAGGATGCGAGATCCTAATCCTGAAGGAGAAACTGAACAAGAGCTGAGCATGCTGCAGAGGGCAAAAGGCGAGAATCTTTTGGGCAATTGAACGTGAAAAATAAAAACACCCGGAGGCGCGCTGCACACCCAAAGCCTGGGCCTGCAGGCGCATTGCGCAGTTAAAGGGTTAAGCAACCTAAAACTTAATCTACATTATACTTTAATTTTATGCTTGGCTGACAAAGTCCTGTGCTATAAGATTTAGCAAAATATTTATCTACTTTGCCCCCATTTCCTTTTTTCATTAGCCAGTGGCACCATGTCACGCACACTTAGTACAGTATGTAGGATAACACAAGAAAAAATCACTTACTTTAAAACAAGCATTCAAATAAGCCTTGAAAATCAATAATTGCTTAATAATGTATATATTATACAGTAAATATAATAATAATTAATTAATTTTATTAACCCTTGGTATCAAACAGCATGGTTGATCAGACCACCGACCAGGAGGCCTGGTCAGAGACCGGGCTGCAGGGACTCTGCCATATGGATAGTGCAATTCTTTCAGCCCCAGTATATCAGTACAAGGTGCCATACAGTACTCTGGTTGGGGTGAGCTGAAAAATGGGAAGTTACCACCATAGTGACAAAACAAACAACTATCAAAAGAAACTGCTAAGCCAGGAAAGCTATACTGTACTGAATACTGTAGTGCTATCAGTGTTAAAATGTTCAAGAGTTCCTAGATGTCATTCAAGATGCCAACACAATTTTAGAAAGATATAAGATTAGCATGTTTTATAAAGAAGTCAGATTCACTGGATTTTATTGAAAGATAAAAGTATGACTCAAAGGAACAAATGCAAATTTTCTGACCCAGAAAATCAACACAATATACAACGAAATGAGTGACAGCTGAACAATACAATTCTGACAACAAGATGCAGGTCTCTGTTCCATTAAGTACCCATGAATTAATCTTGTGTGACCAGTACATAACCAGAGATGTGTTCCACTGTTTCAGTGACAAGAGGAAGGCCAAGGGAACAGGTCACTTGATAGTACTGTATGCAATTTGTTACTCAAAATGACTAATCATCTCTCCAACAGTTGAAGATTGTTATGAATGCATCCAGAAGATGGGACAAGTTGGAGAGTTCTGTTTGACTGGCTCATGAATAAGGTGCCAGGCTGGCTGGGACCCTGAATGATCTGGGCCGCCATATGGTGGTGGTTGGATGCATCATGGTGAGGGCATTTACCCCATAGAAATGATCATGCTTTGTTTAAGTAAATTAAAAATACTGAGGTAAAGTCGCTTGTTTTGTTTGGTCCTATTCTTTCTAGCGCGTTTTCCTCCATTTTTATTGATATACTGTATGAACTTTGAGCTTCCCTTCACCTCGTAGGAGGCGGCCTGGTGCAATTGCTATGACTTTGCAGTATAGTACCAGTGCTTTAGAACCTACTGAGAGAAGTCATCCCAGAAAATATGGTGATCACCTAAAAATTCTGTACAAAAATCTAGTTGCTATACTTTACATGTGGCAAGATGGTACAAGTGAATTTTTCCCTTTATTCTGCCACAGAGAAAATAATTCAAAACCAATTTTGTATGTAGGCTATGAAAAATATAGGGGAATTATGAGAAAAATATTTAAGAAATGTCTAGTTTACATAGTCTGTGTGTAGGAAGAAGACAGAAAGACCATTCACAATAGGAACCCAAAATAGATCATAAAAATTAATTATATAAGTACTTACCACAGGCAGTCTGTACAAATTTAAGAAAGGTGAACTGAAGGTGTTCATTATGAGTCAGCCAAGTCAGCTGTTCGCAGCATGTCACCACCACAGTTAGGCGGGAATAAACAGCTGATCTTGGCATGCAGTGTAGACAGCTGTAAGACCATATGACGGTGCCGTACATTTGTCTTTTGTTTCAGAGCATTTATTCCTAATATTTTTTCTTTATCATGCACTTGTTAACTTATTATCAAAATGTTTAATTTTATATTTATATAAATTAAGTTCACTAATTATCTAATTATAGAAAAGTACTGGGTACTGTATACATATTCACACTTGCCACAGTGTCCATGAAATATATAAGTTTCATAACATCACTACACAATGTTATATGACTGAATGAGTGATTTCAGTCAATTCATACAGTACTTAAATTTTCTTATAACACTTTGGTTTATACACACACACATTTTTCTATGACTAGGCAATGGCAGATTCACGCAGGTATGCCACACTATACTTCTAAATAAGTTAATACACCGACCTATATGGAAAACACTTGCACTGATGATTTTTTCTATTGTGAGATTACTAACCTTTCTACACAAAACTTGCAATAATTTCGGTTTCATTAAAAAATAATCTGGCCAATAATTTTTCATCGATGAACATCTTAAAATAATAAATGTTATTGGTATTTTCAACATCATGAAATTATCAATAATGCAGCTTTTGAAACAGTCATGAATATGTGGCACAGAATCTTTGCCAGAATTCCATATAAATGTGGCCACATCACCACCACCTCTTGTTGCATGGCGTCTTGCATTACCAGCTACAGTACCTATGCACTTTGCCTCACATTACATCTTTGATAAAAAGCTTGCTTAGTTTGTGGTGCAAGCGACCTGCTGTCTTGCTGGCAAGTGAAGATGTTCACAGTCATGGAAAAAACACTCATTCACACAATCCAAGCGCAAAGACCCAGCACGCATAATGAATTGGGCCAGGCACAATTGCGACAAGCACACAGGTAACAGGCCTGGCAGTGGGAAACAAGTCCTGTGCATTACCATTAAGCAAAGTGACTCAACAGAAGCCAACTTCCAACAAAGAAAGAACCCAAACCCCCTCAGAGCAAGCATCAATGGTGGGACAAGGAAAATGCCAGCTGACTACTAAGGAAGGGAACCCTGACCTACAGAGTGACATACTGTACAAAGCTAGAGCACACAACGTTGGTGACGAAACAGCTGGTGGTGGTCAGGCACTTAACAGTTAGTGTGTTTACACTACTGCAACGAATGTCTGCCTCGTTCTCTTTGGGTATCGTGTTTTCTTAAAAAGCAGTTGCTTGTTTTGCTCCACTCACTTCACAGGGGAGAGCCAATTACTGGTCCAGCTCCTGGTGGGAAAGGGTGGGTCTTGGAGGCCTGGTGCATCTCCCGGAAACATGGCTACTGAAGGGCCCGCCCAGAAAAGGTGTGCATAATAGTTGAACAAAAATGGTATGAGGTTTAAAAGACAACTAGGTAACAGCACTTTTTTTTGTGTATGGATTTCCCTTCCCCAGTGAAAAACAATCGCTTTACTCCCCATAAAGAAGTGTTTTTACTAGCAACAATGGTCATCCTATATGAATACAATTGGTAAATGTTTTCCAAAAAAATAATTTGTGCATCACAAAAAGATACCAGTAAACATTAAGCAATCTGACTTTAAACATTTCTAATGGATTCTAACAAAAGAAGAGTTACCTTTCATTTTCATTTATATAAATTTTAACAAATTAATCCATTGATTTACATTCCTTCAAACTAATTAATGCTTTAACTCTAATATCTCCTTTCTCTCCTTTGTTTTTTTTTATATTATATACTATACAGTGGATGATATGTGACATTTAAACAATAACATCAAAATTATGTCAAGACGATCATATTGTTATCACTGCTAAGAATATAAAGTAAAAAGGCATGCAGGATCATATCCAAGACATGAAAAAGACAAAGATAAAAAGAGGGCATTTAAATCAATTTAAAGAGATAAAGCATAAAGCGTGAAGAAGTGCAGCCATGTAAGAGCAAGACAGAAATTAAAGAAACAACAAGTACCGAGGTGAGCATATGGGGCAGTATGGAAGAGTAACTACAGAGCAGTACAATAAAAAGATGCGGCTAGAATTGTTTATACAGAGAGAGAGAGAGAGAGAATACAAAAAGATAAATATTTCTTTACATCCATCCTAAACTTTACTCATGATGCACTACTGCTCCTGGTGAGCACCAGGGCAGGCAAAAAATATGTACTATGACTGTAAAAATATCAGGCATCATACTGAAAGTCATGTTTTCAATACTTAAACAAATTAGTTCCTGGAGCATTAGTTCCTGGTGAACAAAAACAGCAAATATGAAAACTGAAGCAAGTCATAATATTCTGCATGAAATACTTGAGGCTACAAGAGAAATACATATGCAGGAAATGGATTTAGCATTAAGCACGTTCAAGTCAAATGTTCTTAACGTGACCACTTTTTTAAATTATGAATAATAATTACATAAAATTCTACTGTATGTTCAAACTATTACTTGCTTCAGAAAGTGTGAAAAATTAACATAACTCTGAACTTACGGAGCACTAAGAGAAGCACTACGGAGTCTAGGTTAAGACACAACACAACAGCACTGGCCAGGCGGGCGCTCAGATATATCAGCATTGGGCTTGTGGCTAGGCTTTTGGCACTTAATATGGGGTTTTGGAGAGCTTACGTCACTGGGATCTACGTCAGCAATGTCAAATGTGGGAGCTTGTGAAACTGTCTCTCCATCTTTCAGTGGCCTTCCCATACTGGAAACACTATCTTCACTGTAATGTACACTTAAACTTGATTCTGAATGAGTTAGGTGTTTAGTAGAAAGTTGGTCACAACTATCGGCAAGAAGCAGATTATTGAGAGAGTGTTGTTCAGTGCTCACTTGTTTGCGGACAACTCCAAGCATTCCCTTTGTACTATGGCATTCACCTTCACCTCTGCTGTCTGCCCCTCCACTCTCACCCATGCTACATGCACCAACACTTTCTCCAGATTCCTCTGCTATCTGGCTAGAGGGTAACCAAACACCCGTGTCCATATCCTGGAACCCTCCTGATACTGGAGAAGGTGGTGGCTTGTCTCCACTTTCACAAAGTTTTGGTGAAGATGGTGGACTAACTTCCTGAGTGGGTTTCAGAGATTCAGAACGGACATACACACTTGAATTTTTTTTAACGTGGTCAGCATCTTGATGCACAGGAACCTCTTCAAACCATTCTTCAGTTGAAGAGCTATGATGGGAGATTAACCGGGATGATGAGGCTCGGAGTCGGAGCTTAGCACACGGCGGATATGTCTGATGGAGGCAGCTACCAGTGTCAAGAGAATGAGAAGCAGCTAAAGGTATATGCCAGTGAGGTTTTAATGGCACAAAGCTTGTGTTTGGTGCTGAATTGACTCGTTTCAGTAGCTGTTCATGGCCAATTACACTTGTCCCATCCACAGAGGTTCCACCCAGTAACAAAAGGTTGCGTAAAAGGTCTCTAGATTGTACTCCACCTTCAGTTCTCATTTGAGGTTCTCTAGCTGGGTAGCCACATTGACAGTGATGGCTAATTTTCTCTTCACTAGCACCAGCACTACACACACATTGAGGCACTAAACATGGCCCGTGACTGCTGACACTACCTGGAGCAGGAGCCACATCTACCCTTACTGGGGTAACACATGCAGCAGCTGGAATGACTGGGGTGACCTGGCCTGGAAGGGAGGGCGGGGTACTACTGTTGGGGCACACAGACGTGACTACAGGTCTTGGGCAGGGTGGGTAGGACTGACACAGGCACCAACCCGCCTGCACAAAACAGTGAGCGTCAGGTTCATGCACAAAGTTACGACATGGTGCATGAGGAGAGCAACACGTCACTATACCTGCTCCCATGGGCACCTCCACACACAAACTCACGGGCTGCATGAGAACAAAAAAGTACGGCGTTAGAATATGGAAGTTACAGTTATCAAATTACTAGTCTATCCTACTTTATCTGAACAATATCCAAGCAAATAATTACAGCTCTGGGGCTAATAACTATAAGTCTGGACATGCAATTTATCTATAATTTGCAAAAGCACAACCTTGATGTATAGCTAAAGCTGTCTAAGAGCCAACATCTGTTGCTCTGGCAATGAAAATCAATGCCATAGAGAACACTTTGTTCATACAAGATCTCTTGTTATATATATACTGTACATTCATACAGGGGTACTGATACACAAAAATTAAACAGGAAGAAACAAAATGCATGTGGAAACCAATGTAATTAGTTTACTAGGCCTATGACCATAAAACTGAAAATAATAAAACAATATTCCTTTTTCAGTTAATACTGGACATCGCTAATTTTGCAAACTTTTTAAGTACATTTTATTTCAATTACTGTACATTAAGAGCAGTCCCTGTGGTGCAGTGGTAAGACACTTACCTGGCACTTTGTGAGCACTTTGGCCAGGGTTCGTATTCTGGCCGGGAAGGATTGACCGAGTGCCAGATCCTTAATTATTGGATTAAGAATTGATTGACCGAGTGCCACTGTTCACCCAGCAGTGAATGGGTACCTGGTTGTTAAATGATTTGGCGGGTTGTATCCTGGGGAAAATTACGATTAAGGACCTGCCCGAAACGCTATGCATGCTAGTGGCTGTACAAGAATTAAAGAACTCTTGTATATATAAATAAATAAATAAAAAATAAATAAAATACATTCATACTCAATGTGGAGCCTTCCAATATTTTTTGCCTGAAACACTGTGCGTATTACATTAGTGGCTTTAGGTTTAGTATATACCATACTAGCTCTATCTAGAAATCCAACATTCTGTAACTCATTTTGTATGTATATACTTTTACCTAAATAAAGAATTATTAATTATTATTATTATTTCCCTATAAGAAACAGGTATTTGTCCACATAAAGCCCATTTAATGTTTGTTTTAATTACTATTTGCACATGTGTCTGTACATGAAGCTGTCAAATTATATTTGATATTTGAATTCAGGACAAATGAAGAAAAACAAAATTCTAGACATAAGAATGGCTTAAATTATCATGATTCTGTCCTGATACAAACTTTTTGTGGGCATAAGGCACTAAAAACACAAGACTCAGAAATTGGCATTTATGAAACTTGGAAAAGCTACAGTAGTTGCTGAAACAATTACAAAATTGCCATGTTATCCTTTAGTTAGCAGAAATATTAACATTTGAGGGCTATGCTTCAGCTTAAAAGATCATGAATGTAAGCATGTGTATATTATTCTGACAATGATATTAAAGTACACATACATGCATTTTCACACCATATAAATACAAAAACACACTGACCATATTTATATCTGTGCTGTGTGTGTAATTACCCAAGTGTAGTTACAAGATGAGCGCTATGCTCGTAGCATCCCATCTTCCCAGTACTCTGTCATATGACTTTGAAACCACTGACAGTTTTGGTATCCACCGCCTTCTCACTTAACTGTATCCAACCGTCTACTATTATGTTTGCAAAATAGAACTTTCTAATATTTTTTTGGTACGTTTGTTTTCTTAAGACTGAATCTATGACCTCTTGTTAGTGATGTTGCAGGTTTCAAGAATTCCTGTCAATTTTTGTTACCATTTTGTGTGATCATATCGCCTCTTTTTCTTCCGTTTTTCTAGCTTTGGCGTATTGAAAATTTATAGCCTCTCCTCGTAGCTCTTATTTTTCAGTTCCAGAAGCCATTTACCAGCACACGTCTTTGCACCTTTCTCTAATTTAATATTGTGCTTCTTGAACACATCACTACAACATGTGAGCAGGAAAAATTTAAATAAGGAAGTACCTAAGCAACTGGCAGAAGACTGCCAGTCACTATGAGGGGCAAGATTTTAGAGAAGCAAGATGTTACTAGTGGAGTCCCCCCAGGTTTCGGTTCTTGTTTTCGATCCTCTTTCTCATACAGTACATGTAAATGATCTTACAAAGGGAATAGACTCATTCCTCTCAATGTTTTGCAGATGATGCAAAAATTATGAGGATTAAAACAGAGGAAGACAACAAGAGGCTACAAGATGACCTGGACAAACTGAATGTCCAACAAATGGCTACCAGAGTTTAACTCAAGTAATTGTAAAGTAATGAAGCAGGTAACCAGACACAAAGTACCTAATGTGAGATGAAATTTTCCATGAAATGGACAAAGAAAGATCTAGGGGTTGATATCACATTAAACCTGTCTCCTGAAGCCCACATCAAAGGGATATCATCAGCCACATGTGCAAGACTGGTTAACATCAGAACTGCTTTTCTAAATTTGTGTTAAGAATCATTTAGAACCTTACATGTGTATATAAACCAATCTTGGAGTATGCAACTCCAGCTGGAGTCCATACCTAATCAAGCATAAGACAAAGATGGAGAAGGTTCAAAAGTATGCCATGAAATTAGTACCAGGACTATGGGGGTATGAGTTATAAGGAAAGGCAACATGAATTGAACCTTGCATTGCTGGAAGACAGAAAAGCTAAGGGAGACATGATTACCAGATACAAAATTTCTCAGGGAAAATGATATGGCATATAAAGACAAACTGTTTAACATGGGTGGAATTCACAGGAGGGGAGAGAGGTGGAAACTGAGTACCAAAATGAGCCACAGAGACATTAGAAACAAGTGTTTCAGTGTCAGTAGTTAACATATTAAATGATCTAGGAAGTGATGTGGTGGAGGCACACTCCACACAGTTTCAACTGTAGATATAAGAGCTCATCAGGCTCAGAAATCTGTACACCAGTTGATTCACAGTTTAGAAGTGAAACAAAGAGCTGAAACACAATCCCTGCAAGCACAACTAGGTCAGTACAGGACAAGCAGTATTATTATTGCTTAAAATACAAATAATGAATTTCTAAAGATGGCACAATATGAACAATTATTGTAAATATAAATGCTGTACTGTACAGCATTTCCCTTCCCTCCCCTCCCTCTTCCTTAGTTAAAATTAGTTTCCAGCCAGGGACTGGAACTGGTCAAGTTATAGCACCCTCTTCTTTTTTTCTTTTGTAACACAACCTGCCAATCATGTTATTTGCAAGTCTCCAATTACTGCTGGGCATGAAGGGGTAAAGGTAGTGAAGGAACAGTGTCCAATCATCCAACTCTGTCTAGAGCTTGAACCTAGAACTTTTTGTATGTGAAGCGATGTGGGAAAATACTACAGCACATTGAGCTTCTCAGATCTCCCTCCCTTTCCTCTTATTCCCTTCCCCTTCTTACTCTTTCACTCCCTTCTGCTCTCTTCCTCCTTCTCAGATGAAATAGAAGTGAGGGGTTTGTGGGGTAGATTTTATAGGGGGTGGGGATGATGTTAAGGGGGGTTGGACCTGACGTTTTGGTGGGGTGGGAGTGTTGGTGGGCAGGTGGTGTGGGCTTGCATTATCTCTTTTTACCTTACTTCATATATTCGCTTTCAAATTTATTTCTTAATGTACTCATGATAAAACATACAAAATTATTGTCATTCATCACACCAATGTGCCAGAACAGCTTCCCCATGTTGACAACAATACTCAATCCAAGATCATTAACTGCTTTATACAGTATATCTTTATTCTATTTTCAATTTTGAGGGCTAAATTACCCCATTACAATTTTCTACTAACTCAAACTTGTCACAACCCTATCTGCAGTACCCTCACAACCTGCTCTCTGTAGACATGTACAGAATTCTTGGAAGTCCTGCGAACCCACGTTACACTAACCCACATTTTTTTTTGTAAGGGAAGGGGGGAAGGGGATGAGGAACTACCCAAGTGTAGTTACTGGATAAGAGCTATGTTCAGGTTGTGTGTGTGTGTGTGTGTGTGTATGTAATTACCTAAGTGTAATTACCTAAGTGTAGTTACAGGATGAGAGCTACGCTCGTGGTGTCCCGTCTTCCCAGCACTCTTTGTCATATAACGCTTTGAAACTACTGACGGTCTTGGCCTCCACCACCTTCTCACTTAACTTGTTCCAACCGTCTACCACTCTATTTGCGAAGGTGAATTTTCTTATATTTCTTCGGCATCTGTGTTTAGCTAGTTTAAATCTATGGCCTCTTGTTCTTGAAGTTCCAGGTCTCAGGAAGTCTTCCCTGTCGATTTTATCAATTCCTGTTACTATTTTGTACGTAGTGATCATATCACCTCTTTTTCTTCTGTCTTCTAGTTTTGGCATATTTAATGCTTCTAACCTCTCCTCGTAGCTCTTGCCCTTCAGTTCTGGGAGCCACTTAGTAGCATGTCTTTGCACCTTTTCCAGTTTGTTGATGTGCTTCTTAAGATATGGGCACCACACAACAGCTGCATATTCTAGCTTTGGCCTAACAAAAGTCATGAACAATTTCTTTAGTATATCGCCATCCATGTATTTAAATGCAATTCTGAAGTTAGAAAGCATTGCATAGGCTCCTTGCACAATATTCTTAATGTGGTCCTCAGGTGATAGTTTTCTATCTAGAACCACTCCTAGATCTCTTTCTTTATCAGAATTCTTTAAAGATTTCTCACATAATATATAGGTTGTGTGGGGTCTATGTTCTCCTATTCCACATTCCATAACATGACATTTATTAACATTAAATTCCATTTGCCAAGTGGTGCTCCATATACTTATTTTGTCCAGGTCTTCTTGAAGGGCATGACAATCATCTAAATTTCTTATCCTTCCTATTATCTTAGCATCATCAGCAAACATGTTCATATAATTCTGTATACCAACTGGTAGATCATTTATGTACACAATAAACATCACTGGTGCAAGAACTGAACCCTGTGGTACTCCACTTGTGACATTTCTCCATTCCGATACATTGCCTCTGATTACTGCCCTCATTTTTCTATCAGTCAGAAAATTTTTCATCCATGATAGAAGCTTACCTGTCACCCCTCCAATATTTTCCAGTTTCCAGAACAACCTCTTATGTGGAACTCTGTCGAAAGCCTTTTTTAGGTCCAGATAGATGCAGTCAACCCAGCCATCTCTTTCCTGTAATATCTCTGTGGCCCGATCATAGAAACTGAGTAAATTCGATACACAGGATCTTCCTGATCGAAAACCATACTGTCTGTCTGATATTATATCATTTCTCTCCAGGTGTTCTACCCATTTAGTTTTGATTAGCTTTTCCAATACTTTCACTATTACACTTGTCAATGATACAGGTCTATAATTGAGGGGGTCTTCCCTGCTGCCACTTTTGTAGATTGGAACTATGTTAGCCTGTTTCCACACGTCTGCTACGATTCCTGTACACAGGGATGCCTGAAAGATCAGGTGAAGTGGAATGCTGAGCTCAGATGCACATTCTCTCAGAACCCATGGTGAAACGCCATCTGGGCCAGCTGCTTTGTTCTTCCCGAGCTCCTTTAGCATATTTTCCACTTCATCTCTAGACACCTCTATCCGCTCTATGTTGTTCTCTGGAATTCTTATTGTGTCTGGTTCTCTGAAGATTTCATTTTGTACAAACACACTTTGGAACTTTTCATTTAATGTTTCACACATTTCCTTTTCATTTTCCGTGAATCTGTTTCCCATTTCCAACCTCTGGATATTATCCTTTACCTGCAATTTGTTGTTTATGAATTTGTAGAATAGGCCCGGTTCTGTTTTACATTTATCTGCTATCCCTTTTTCAAAATTTCTTTCTGCCTCTCTCCTTACTGCTGTATAATTGTTTCTCGCATCTTTGTATCGCTGGTATGTTTGGGGGTTTGGCCTCTTCCTATACTGATTCCATTTTTGTGTCTTTTGGTCTCTTGCCCTCTCACAATTTCTGTCGAACCAATCCTGTTTTCTGGTCCTGCATCTCTGTTTTGGTATGAATGTTTGTGTGCCTTCCTCGTATAGTTTTAAAAATTTGGCATACATTTCATTTACTTCCCTGCCTAGCAACAATTCTGTCCAATTACACTCATTAAAAAAATTTCGAAGTTCCCCATAGTTGCCTCTCTTTAAATCGAGTTTATCAACTGTTTCAATGTCCCCATTTTCTTCTAGATGATATCTTAAAGCATATTTAATGTCTAACAGGACGTGATCACTCTTTCCCAAGGGAGGAAGGTACTGGATGTCAAAAATCTCTTCTTCTTTCCTGGTGAATGTGTGTGTGTGTGTGTTTGAAGATATAGGGTATGCATTTTAAATATAAAATAATGGCATAAAAATCAGAAAGAATTTAAAGACTCTGAACTGACAGTGAGCCGAGTAACTTCACAAATGAATAAACTTTTTTGCAATTGTCATATATATGTGTGTGTGTGTGTTCTCTGTAAACTGTATCATTGCAATAAAACAAAACAAAAATTAAAAAAAATTAAAAAAAATAATAGGGGTGGTAGGAGAAGAAAAGATTATAGTATTCAGTGAGAATCCACAAGGTCTTCTCTGAATACTCTTTATTTTCTTCTTCGAGGACGTGGGTCCCTACAATTGCACCGGAGGTGGTACCCTTATTATATATATATACATATATATATTTATATATCTATATAAATAAAAATGGAAATGATCGTTTGTTCAAAAACGCTAATCTCCAAAAGTTCTCCACCAATTGCTTTGAAATTTTAACACAACGTTCCATTCACATCCAAGCGGGTTTTTATATACATAGTATATAGATGCCATGTCTGTGATGGGAAAAAACATGTTTTTTTTCATGTGTTTTCAGGTGAAGGAAATCTTCAAAACCTCTTTACCGATTTATTTGAAATTTTGACACATCATTGCATTCAAATAGGCGTGTGTTTTTATATACCTATTATATACATGCCTCACCTGTGACAGGAAAAAACATGCTTTTTTTTTTAAATGCCATCTGTTGGACGTAAGAGCAACACATGCTGTAATCTCCAAAAGTTCTTCACCGACTGCTTTGAAATTTTGACAGAACGGTCCATCCGAACACGCGCGTGTTTTTATATACTTACCATATAGATGCCACACCTGTGACAAGTAAAAACACTTTTTATTTAAACAGTGCCATCTGTTGCATGTAATAACACATGCTATTCTAGATATGTTACGATTCCATTTCAATATTTCCAATTGCATTGATAAATTGAATTTTCATAGATTTTGATATATTTTCATTTTGATTTAATTATTTTGTGTGAAATTGCATTGGAATTGTGCTGTGTTGTTTACCATACCATTCATTTCTTAGGTCTAAGTATAGATGCGCCAGGAAACCTGGCGCATCTATTTTTCCTGGCACCTGTGCCAGGAATTTAAAAAAAAAAAAAAAAAAAAAACAGCGACATCTGTTGCACGTAAGAGCAACACGCGCTATACTAAATTTTTTATGATTCCATTTCAATGTTTCCGATTTCATTGATAAATTGAATTTTCACAGATTTTTATTTAATTTCATTTTTGTTTAATTATTTTGTGAGACATTGCATTGGAATCGAGCTGTGTTGTTTATCATATCATTCATTTCATGAGCATAGTTTATTTATTTTTTCAATGTTTTTCAATTCGTTTTTTAACTTTTTCTTATATTTCAGTGATGGGAACATCAGATCATTTGATGTTCCAAATTTTCTGATGGAAACATCAGATCATTTGGGAATGCATTGGACAAGGGAGTGGGGAATGGAGGGGAGGATGAGGGGACGGGAGTGGGGGATGGTGGGGACAAGGGGACAGGGGAATGGAGAATAGTGGGGAGGACGAGGGGATGGGGGATGGGGAGGAATGGTAGGGAGGACGAGGGGAGTCGAAGATGTTGGGGAGAAAGAGGGGACAGAGGAGTGGAGAATGGTTAGGAGGACGAGGG
The DNA here is from genome assembly GCF_040958095.1 of Procambarus clarkii. Lineage (NCBI taxonomy): Eukaryota > Metazoa > Arthropoda > Malacostraca > Decapoda > Cambaridae > Procambarus > Procambarus clarkii. Next base: position 29,966,374 of record NC_091201.1, read on the forward strand.
GACGGTGAAGTGGGGGAGGGTGGGAGGACAAAGGAACGGGGGAAGGGGGTGAATGGTGGGGAGGACAAGGAGACGGGGGAGTGGGGAATGGTTGGGAGGACGAGGGGATGGGGGGGAATGGGAGATGAGGAAAGATTGCCGAGCCACAGCAACGCATGGCCAGGTACAGCTAGTATATATATTTTATTCATATATATATATATATATATACAGGTATATAAATAATGTATACACAACACACACACATGACCAATTGTCTGTGCACAGGGTCATTAGGCACACACTCACATGCAATAATGTATTATGCAAGCACAGATACATCTCTAATATGTACAAGATCAAACTACACACAAAACGTACAACAGAAAATACTACTATACCGTGACACCATGAAGACACACATCCTCAAGAGAACCAAATACTCTCCAACTACAACAAAACTCAACTTTCCTTTATCTAAACAAAAAACAAGGCATACTTGTTTACAAAATACATTAGTAACCAAATAATACAAAGGCCATAAACTAGTAACTAGAGGTGGTGCTTTAAGGCATCTGGTACACCGAGAGCCAATACCTTTTAACAGTTTATGGTGATATCCATATACACAGGCTGCCGAAAGGAAGGAGAGAGACAGACAGATTGAATTCACCATCAAGTCCAGAGTGACACATTATTATTTACAGACATGCACAGATTTCTCAGTCATGTCTACGAGAGGTACACCAACAGGCTTCATCCAGATTTTCATTGGCCTTTGATTTTATACTCCTCTTTAAAACACATCCCGCAAATACTCTCTCCTTTTCCAAAGAGCCGAGTGCTTTAAGTAGCTAAATTGAGTTTCTATAAACTGTAATAAATGCCTCAGACTTTGCCCTTTAATTCTGCATTAATGCAGAGGTAGCCCTTTATTTCTGAAGTTGCCTGTCAACATTAATGCTTCCAAGTAAGAAATGTACATGCTCTTATAATTATGCAGCTACATAAATTATGAAAACATGCACTTATTTTTATTTCCCCTATGTTGAACTGGCAGGATGTTATAACTTACAATGCATGCAGAGCTGATTACAATTTTAAGATTCACAAATTACTCCTTATCAACTCCAAAAATTACATTGAATACAGTCCAAACTCATTATCTCCAACGGCACAAGCATTGCATTATTTATAATTCTGTATGAAATTGTATCTTTATAGCTGTATACCTCCTAACACTTATACTGTATAACAAACTGCATACTGCAGCATCATTGTAGATATTCCCATTACATGAAAAAAGAAATTGAAGCTTATTAGTGCAAAAACAAAATGGTAATATGGATAAAGTTAAGCCACGTGTTTATGTTATAGAACTTTCTTTGAGCAGTGAGTCTTGAATGTTCTTTGGGACTTGCTTAAACAGCCTGCAGTGGATTGGATAGAATTGGCTAGGATAAATTTGCTGGCATTCGGACATTTAAGAACGCTATTGACATTTTCGATGGATTATAAATAGAAATACTGTACTGTACTGAATTAAGTTTTGGGCAAAAGTTTTGTCATGACTCAAAAACAGGAGACATTGTTCTATAATATTACACTGGAATGGATGATGTACATGCAAAACCCATGGATATATATTAAATAATGATGCCAGTGGTTGGTGCGTGGCAAGTGTCTTGGTCATAAGATATTCAAGAAAGGAATGTCAGTATTATTGTGTGGCAACATAGATGACAGAATAGTGTAAGCAATTATTGGTAAAAAAAATTCCAATCCCAGAACATTGAAATGTGGCCTATTTCAACTCTAAAAATGTTCACTCAGAAAAACGTTAAAGCTGGTTTTAAAATTACTTTTGTAAACAGAAAAAATATCTGATTAATAAGGGGGAACTTTGCTGTGTTGAGATTAAAACATTACTGTTGGTTAATAATGACCCAGCTCACTCCCATTGCTAAATCAGCATCAATTGAGAGCAAGTATTTTTCTTTACTCTCAAACATTTCATCCGTGTTCGAGATCATGAATCATATGGGGTTACCTTGAGATTACCTAGAGCAGCAGTCGCCAACTGGTGGTCCGCAACAACTTTATTTGTTTATTGTATATAACTATTTTCTTTAACTGTTATATTAATGGCATGAAATAGTTTGACTTTAGTAACTATCATTTCTTACTTGGTGGATCGCAGGATTCATATTAGTGGTCCGCGGGATTTAAAATTATGAATTGGGTGATTCGTGAGCTCCGAAAGATTGGCGACCGCTGACTAGAGGTTACCTTGAAGTGGTTCTGAGGATCAATGTCCTTGTGGCCTGGTCTCTGATTAGAAGGCCTCCTGGTTGGTAGGTGTTGTCAACTAGGCTATTGGACATCACTGCTTGTATAAATTATAAACTGGTTGATTAGATATCCTTTGGAAATGTTTATCGTTCTTTTTTAACACTGGGACAGGTCGGGTTATCTTTTGTTACCACATCGCTCTATAAAGTGTTTCGAATACAGGAAGGGCACGGTAATAATCTAGAGAAAGCAATAAGCCAATCTGACTATATTGCACTTGGAAGGGATATGAGGACGGAGTGAAAGAACGGTGTGAACCCTGCAGGTCCCTTCGGACCTGCAGGGATTTAAAGCTGACCCTGCACGAAACAAGATCAACTGAATGAACCAAGCCATTATGGTTGTTCTGTTATACTAGTATTAAGAAGGTGATATCCAAGATCTGGATACAAGGGTCAGTTGAATGCCAGAAATTTTCAGAAATATTTAATCAGAGACGCTATACACAATTGGACAAAAGTATGGGGTTAGTTAAAGGTGATCACAAACTAAGACTTGGAATATAATTCTGAGTTTTCCACCTGGTGAGATTGTTGAGGAAGAGGACTATGATTTTGAGGGCATTGACAATACCACTTTTAAAGTATTATGGATGATGGCAAGGAATATTTACAACTTTCTGATGTAAGTGGTTAGATGATGATGCTGGCAACCCATGTTATGGTAAATTAACAGATAAGATTACCCACTGCTACTGGAAATAATAATGATGTTGATACACAGAGAAATCACATTATCGTGATACATCAATGAGAAAATCCACAGGAGCTGTGATGAGGATTTGAACCTATGTTCGATTTGCAGATGATGAGTCACAATAACATGGCTGAAAAATGTTGACCAAACCACACACTAGAAAGTCAAGAGACGACAACGTTTCGGTCCATCCTGGACCATTATCAAGTCGATTGTGACTTTATTTTCTCTTTGGTCTCTCTGGATTTTCTCAATGATATATCACAATAATGTGATTTCTCTGTGTACTGAAAGAGGGGCATTAGAGAAAGAATTACTGGACGACAGAGCCAGAGTGCATGGAGGAATTGTGGGAAACCCTGGTTGGGCTTCAGTGGAAGCCTCGATAATCCTCAAGGGTGCAGTAGTAAACACGGTTGCAATTCTTTTGACCATGTCGTGGCGTAGCTGTTTACAGCGTGCATCTAGCAACAACCAGCGCATAGCTTTAAATCATCTTCCTGGCTCCTGTGGATTTTCTCACTGATGATGTTGAGGAGCAGAAAAAAGGAAGAAGGGGTAGAGGAGGAAGAAGAAAGAGGGGGCAGAAGAGGAAGGAGGCAGAGGGGGTGGAGGAGGGGGTGGAAGGAAGAGGAGGAGAAGGAAGAGGAGGAGAAGGAAGGAGGAGGGTGGTTGAAGGAGAGAGGAAGAACAGGAAGGAAGGAGGAAGGGAGTGGAAGAGGGTGGAAGGAGGAGAGGATAAGAGGTGATTCTTAAGGATAAGGATAAAATCAGGTGATTCGATGAAATATCTATGCCCGAGTCGACCAATGTGCGCTGTCAGATCTTGGATATAAATAGTCTCACGACTACCAAGATTCTTGTACAGTCGTATGGTCTAGTGGTTAAGGTATCAGGTACGCCAAGGTGCATAGCGCTCCCGGCTATCTGGGTTCAAATCCCTCTGGGGTGTGGAGTTTTCGGTTGAATATTATACAGTATTATATAATAATATATATATAATAATATATATTATATATATATATATATATATATATATATATATATATATATATATATATATATATATATATATATATATATATATATATTTATTTATTTTATTCATTTATTTTCAATCACACAATCGACTTGAGAATGGTCCAGGACAGACCGAAACGTCATCGTCCCTTCACCGTCTAGTGTGTGGTCTAGTCAACATACTTTAGCCACATTATTGTGACTCATCGCCTGCATACATATACATATATATATACATATATAGACCATACATATGTATATACATTTATATACATATATAGTATATATATATATATACATATATATATATATATATATATATATATATATATATATATATATATATATATATATATATATATATATATATATATATAAATAAAATTATACACTTTTGAAGTAACAAAGTCTGGGCTCTTTGAAGAAACTTGTTGGTAAATGATGACTTTCTCTTCCTACACTTGCAATGGATTTTCTAATTAGTACACAAAAGTACCACAAAAGAAAAAAAAATTGTACAATAAGGAATATTATACTAATGTTAACATTAATTAAAAAGGAGCAAACATTCTCCTAATACTCTCAGGTCTTATCAGGGCTTCTACTTGGGCGAGTGAAAAGGCAGGAAGTTAATGGACTAACAAATCGAAGGCTGGTCTAGAATCTCGTGTGATAATGGCCTGTACAAGGAGACGTGTGCAGAGAACAACTAGGGCACACGGCGACAGATCTTCACACAAAAATGAAGGGTGTGGCAACACACTCCGGTTGTGAGGAACGGCTCATTGTCAACTAACAAAATCTAAACATTAAACAAAACACAGCATAATACTGAATATTCTCTTATAATTGCAAATCAAGATTCAGTGTGAATTTGTATTAAAATTGTTATAATCACTATTAATAAGGTATATATATACACTATACATAGGTATGAATGTGTGCATGTATATATGTCGAGCCTAATGGTCAGAGCAATTTTGCATAATTTCAAACACAGTACTGTATTTTTCAAAATTAGTTCACTCGTAATAATATTACAATATTATATTAGCAACATAAATTACTTTGATAGGCTTAGTTTTACCCATGTGAGGCAGTAATGAGAAATAATTAACATACTATATTTAGATTAGGTCAAGTTTCTATGTAAGGGTTGTCTCAAACTAAACAAAATCTATTCATGTAGATTAAAATTTATTATTTGAAAAAATTTGGCTTGTTGGGCAACTCTGACTATTGTGTGCAATACACATATACAGTATATGTTATATACTCACCTAATTGTGCTTGCGGGGGTTGAGCTCTGGCTCTTTGATCAAGGTGTGTGTATGTATATGTAAGAATATATGTATGTATGTATGCATCCATTTATACACACACACACATGCAGACATGAACGCATACGCACCCCCTCACCACAACACATACACAGCTGTCGAAGAAATATAAGAATATTCACTTGCAAACAAAATAGTAGACAGTTGGAACGAGATAGGTGAGGTGGTGTTGGAGACCAAAACTGTCAGTAGTTTATAGAGTTATACGACAAAGAGTGCTGGGAAGATGGGACACCACAAGCGTAGCTCTCGTCCAGTAATGACACTTGGGTAATCTCACACACACACACACACCTTCAAGCACAACTAGGTGAGTACACATGCACACACACAGTGAGATACTGTGAGGGACGAGGTCTCAAGAGTGGCGAGATGTTACCAGTGGAGTCCCACAGGGTTCAGCCCTTGGACCTATCTTGTTTCTGATATGTAAATCATCTCCTAGAGGGAATAGACTGTTCCTCTCAATGTTTGCTGATGATGTAAAAACTATGAGGAGGAGTAAGACCACGGAAGATAGCAAGAGGCTATAACATCAAGAAACTAAAGGAATAATTCAACAAATGGCTACTTAAAATCAACACAAGTTGGTAGGTAGTGAAACTAGGTGGAGGGAATAGGAGGCCAGACACAGGGTACCAAATGGGAGATGAAGTACTTCCACGAAATGGAGAGAGATAATCTAGGAATTGACATTACACCGAACCTATCTCCAGAAGCCCACATCAAAAGAATATCGGTGGCATATCCTAGGCTGGCTAACATCAGAACTGCCTTTAGAAACTTGTGTAAGGAATCATTTAGAACCTTGTATACCACATATGTAAGACTAATCCTGGAGTATGCAACTCCAATATGGAGTCCATATTTTGTCAAGCATAAGATGAAGCTGGAGAAGGTTTAAAGGTATGACACCAGACTAGTCTAAGAGGTATGAGTTACGAGGAAAGGCTGCATGAATTGCACCTCTTGTTGCTGGAAGACAGAAGAGTTTAGGAAGACATGATAACCACAAACAAAATTCTCAGGGAAATTGACAGGGGTAGAAAAGGACTTTATTTAGCACAGATGGTACTCACACAAGGAACACAGGTGGAAACTGAGTACCCAAATGAAATATTTGAAAGAACTTTTTCCTTGTCAGAGTAGTTAATAAATGGAATGTATTAGGAAGTGATGTGGTGGAGGCTGACTCCATACACAGTTTCAAATGTAGATATGATAGAACTTCATAAGCTTATGAACCTGTACACCAGTAGATTGCCGGTTGAAAGGCAGGACCAAAGAGCCAGAGTTCAACCTCTGCAAGCATAACTAGGCAAATACACACACACACACACACACACATACATACATACATGTATGTATCGTGGAGACTGACTCCATACACAGTTTCAAGTGTAGATATGATAGAGCCCAGTAGGCTCAGGAACCTGTACACCAGATGATTGACAGCTGAAGGCAGGACCAAAGAGCCAAACCTCAACCCCCGCAAGCACAAATAGGTGAGTACATACACACAAACACACACACACACTTATGAATATGCATGATCACCTATATAGTTTATATGATTATAGAAAGCAACTCTAACCACTTAAGTACAGTTGCTATACATACACAAGCTAAGCAGACATTATGATTTACATGTAAAATAATTACCTTATGATCCCCCATAGTGGTACTCAAGCCGATGATATTGTACGCAACCTTTCCCCCACTCTGGAAATTATTAAACAGCTTAATTTGGGAATATTATTTTATTATCAATACCTGTACTAACATTTTATACAAGTACAGTATCTCATTACATAAGAACACAAAATAAAGCTGCAGAGGCCTATTATTATCCCCCATAAGAGACAGGTCATATTTATAATTCTCACACATGTCCATCCTAAGTGTGACACATGCAAGGAATTCCACATCTATTATGTTATCCAGTAATGTGTTCCAGAAATAAACTACACTATTTCAAAATCAGTATTTACTCAGGTCTTTTCCTCAATTTAAACTTATCCAATTTATATCCACCGTTTTCATGTTCTCTCATGTGATGATATATATACAACACTATTAATATCCCCCTTTGTAATACACTTTCATCCATTTGGATACTTCAATCATCTCACTCCTTACTCTTTGCCTTTATTGAGAATGTAATTAAGCTTTCTTAATAATTTTTTACATGGAAAGTATCTAATTCCTGGGATTAACTTTGTCATCATTCTCTGTACTGAACTCATTTAAATGAATTTATGTCCATTACATAGTATGGCAGCCAAAATTGAAATGCATGATCTAAATGGGCCTCCAAGAAAAGCAAAACAAATAAAGATGAGAAAAACAATTAGTTGATTTATTGCTAATGCTTATAGAAATAAATCCCAGTATCCTAATTTGCCTTACAATATTCTGAACAGCATTTGCATAGATTTTTTGGTTTTAGATCTCTACTACTCATAACTCCTACCTCTTTTTCCAATTTAGACTTCAAAATGTCAACACTATCCAGCTGATATCTGATAACAGGAACCTGTATCATCCTTATTTAGCCTTAGAACCTTACACTTTTCAGCATTAAACCACATCTGCCAATCTTTCGTACATTTCAAAAGACTACCTCGGTCATCTTCAGACATATCACTTAAAAAACTGGGATTTTATTCAGGTATATTCTCTTATGACACTAACACTGAAAGGTAACAAGGTGATAAATGAAAATTTATATTGCAGAACCTTTGCCGTTTCAGCAGACAGCATAAAAACAAGCTGTAATACTGATACACTGCTATGCCAAATACAGTACATTATCTTCCCCCTTGAACCTCAATACAGACAAATAGGAAATTTTTCTTTTGTTACATTAAAAGTAATACAAACAAGCCTTACTGAATCAATGAGCTTCTTAGCTGCTTTGTCCAAGATGATTCTATCGCACCAGGATGGGCACCTGGTCTGCATGTAGTGAGACCCATCCCCATCAGCACCTTCTTCAAAAGGGTAACTTGGAGGAAAGTTGATAGGAAACTCAGCCAGCCTATTGCCGAACTGAGCCAATTCTTGATCAAACTCACGAAGCTGGAATACCAAATAGATAAGGTAACTTTCAATAACATTTGTGATAAAAATAGCCTCAAGTTGGCATATATCAGGATAAAAAGAGTAGAGGGAAAAATGATTGCAGGATGATTAATGCATACAATCATATAATTTGCACAGGCTGATGTAATGAACAGTGGTTATTTATAGCAGATGTGGTAATTGCAGTGATAGTTAGAAGTGTGGTGATGGCTGCAGTAGTGGTTGTGGTAGCAATGATAGCAACAGTGATTGCAGGAATTGGTACTATATTTTGTTATAAAGAGGTCTATGGTTGGGAAGTTACACCGTACTTGTGAACATGCTACAAATGCACTCATGGGGACTGCAATGCATATCACAATGTGGTCAGGAAATGCTGATCAATTAGCTGATTACATCATCCCAAATGAGAACACTGTACATTCTCTAGATACTCTAATTTTTTGAGAAACGATCACAGACTGACTACTTGTATGTATTGATTATAATAATAACCATTACTACTGTATTATAAAAAGACAATGAATTAATTTTGGAATATGTTAAGGGTCAAATAATGTGAATTTAACTCCAGAACCCATGCAGATTTCCCATGAGTTTTATGCTGCTCATCCAGGAGAAGGCTTGTAATCTTAACGAGGATTTAAAGAAGAAATTAAGTGCCAATGGTAGCAATGATACATTTTAAGCACATTGTGGTTGCTTCAACATATTCAAGTGTACAGCAAACTCGCTCAATAAGATCCTCATAGAATAGGAGTCGGTCAAACATTGTAAAGAGACTGTGCAGAGGTGATGGCCGAGACACCTCTGAGGCATTTAGGAAGATAGATGAAGAATTGACTATGCAGGAAGACCTTAGCCATGAGAGGGTTTGTAGAATCTCTTTGGGCTGATGACTCAACTTTGTGAAAGTAGGAAAGGGGCAGTGGTGATGATAAAATTAATATTTTAAATGCACTAATATAAAAATGTTGTAAATAAGGACATTAAAGAATAGAACAATCTATATACTGAATTAAACTCATTTCTAATCTGTATTTAACTTACCCAGCTGCCATTTTCCTTAAGGAAGATTGAATGATGGTCACAGTGCTTGAAGGACTTCTTAGAGACAACGAGTTGTACAGTGCCTTTGTTGTCCAAAAACTCTTGAGCCTTTTCACTGGAGTTCGGCAGTTCTGTGTCCACCACTGTACACCCTTGAGTCAATTTCTGGTTAGAGAAAATATGAAAGTAGTGCCAGAACATATTAAAATATTGGAGCCACTTTGACGATGATGCATCACAACCTTTCCAAACACTGAAGGGACACTACGAGTATAGATCTCATTCTGCATCCACACCAACGTAATTACACTTTTACATTCTCCCAGTATATATAAACACGGGTCATTTTTTTTAGCTACAATGCCTAATAATTAAATCAAGTTCCAGGATTACAATCACAGATATGTTTTGCACACTTCAAATCAATACAGTGAGACCCCCTTTCAAGATACCACACATGCATGATGACAACAAAAATGTTGTGGACAACCTTGCTCTACTTCAATATGCAGGTCATCTGCTGTTATCTACAAGATCCCCACATACTATCATGTACACCTTTCTTGTTAAATGTTTCTCATGCATCCTACTCGCACACCACCTCAGGGTATTACACCTCCCTCACTCTGCACTCTATTCTCTTACCCTTTTCATTCACGCCACATCTCTTACACATCATTCTTCTACCTATCTTATATATGCTATACTTCCACTAGCTGCTTTTACAATAATAATAATAATAATAATAATAATAATAATAATAATAATTAATAATAATAAACAATAGTAATAATAACTAATAATAATGAATAATAATAATAAATAATAAACATAGTAATAATAATAATAATTTATAAATAATAATAAATAATAATTAATAATAATAAATAAATACAGTAATAATAATAATTCCTTCAGGATAAAAATCCACACTTATATATTTGTGTATTTTATGTAAAAATTTACACCAAATCTTTTGCACGCCCCTGATCTTCCGAGTGCTTTCTCAAGGTTTGAGTATATGGTTAGGATGAGACTTACATCTCAACGCCAAATACATCGAGATGTAAGTCGTTGAGATTTAAGTCTCGTGCTAACCATACACAGTACTCAGACTTTGATAAAGCACTCAGGGGAGTGCGATAGACTTGGTGTAAATCTTTACATAAAATACACAATTACAGAAGTGTGGCTTTTTATCTATGTTATTATGTATGTGAGAAGATATTACCGTTAATAGTTCCTTTGTACTCTTGAGCACTCAGACCCCCCCTTCTTTATACAATTCACCTCTCCTATCACACGTCTCCTATTAAGTACTCACAATATCTTCATCTTGTAAGTACACTTAGGTAATTACTCTCTCACTCATACTCTTTCGCACACACACACATTTAATTTTCCATAGTGCAATTTTTAACACTGTCCCAAAGTATTTAAAGCTTATTATCTCTTCCAATACAGTACTCCACTTTTATCCTACACCCCATTCATTCTCTTCTCTAAAAATAACAAAGTTTATATAATAATTTTACTCACTAGAAACAAGTGCAAAATTATGATACTTAATTTGATAGTAAAAACATTATCGCTCATCAAACACATTGAAGTGATATTCCACCCAATCAATATAAGCTTCACTAACAAAATAAGCATAAGTAGGCTACCATAACAAATAATAATTTGTAACTTACCTCCACAACTGCGCGAGTATTCATTCTAAAGTTAAAGTCCCCAAATAGGAATATTGGCACTTTTTCAAATCCATCATTGTGAAATCTAGGAGAAAACAATATTGCATTTTGTAATAATTTAATATAATTTTGCCTTAAATTTTCATAATACATAAAGTATACTGTACATATGTATATGTGACAGGCTGCATGAACACGCGTGTCATTAATCACTAATATTCAGAGGTTGAAAATGGGAAACAGATTTACGGAAAATAAAAAGGAAATGTGTGAAACATTAAACGAACAGTTCCAAAGTGTGTTTGTGCAAAATTAAATCTTCAGAGAACCAGGCACAATAAGAATTCCAAAGAACAACATAAAGGCATTCCTGTATACAGAGGTCCTAGCAGATGTGTGGAAAAAGGCTAACATAGTTCCAATCTACAAAAGTGGCAGCAGGGAAGACCCCCCCCCCTCACCCTTAATTATAGACCTGTATCATTGACAAGAGTAATAATCAAAATTTGGAAAAAATAATTAAAACTAAATGGGTATAACACCCAGAGAAAAACTATATAACAGACAGAGACAGACAGTATGGTTTTCGATCTGGAAGATCCTGTGTAACGAATTTGCTCAATTTCTATGATCAAGCCACAGAGATTTTACAGAGAGAGATGGTTGGGTTGATTGCATCTATCTGGACCTAAAAAAGGCTTTCAACAGTTCGACATAAGAGGTTGTTCTGGAAACTGAAACATTGGAGGTAGGAGGTAACAGGACAGGTAGGTTTCTAACATGGATGAAAAAATTTCTGACAGAAAAATGAGGGCAGTAATCAGAGGCACCTCACACACCACCTCAGGGTATTATACCTCCCCCACTCTGCACTCTATTACAGTAGAGTATGTGTTGCAAATTACAGTACAATATAATGATGAACTCTAGGAAAATACACACACACACACATACCTGTCTAACGTGTGCTCTAGTGCTCTCTTCCTGTTGAGGCTATACACAGATGGAAACTGCAAATAAAAATTCAAAACATTACAAAAATATATACTTGAATATGTATAAAATGTTAGTTGCTTCAGGTCCTTATGATACATAAAATAAAATAAAAAATAAATTATTCTCAATATTTTCACTATTACAAGTAGGGTAATGTCACTTACCCCCTCCATAGCAATAAAATTAGAGGCATCATGGAAAAGGTGGATGTTTACCAGGTCGAATTTTGTACCATTTAGACACCACCGTGTTCGCATAAAACCTTTGCGAGACCATTTACACTGTTGAGTGAGAATATAAAAAAAAAAGTTTAGAAATAAATTTCTTACAACAATTTCATTATGTACTCAACTACATATTATGAAGTTTTAAAATTTTTAAAGGAGATCCTCTAAGCGACCTACACTATAAGCGTGTAAGGAGTTAAGATTCATGTACTAAATTTATGCAGTGTATCTTATCACTCCAAATTTCTCAGGTGTTGAACTACAGACTAACAGATCTACATTTTATGCAGTTGTATGTAGCCAAGCTTAGTTTTCTCACAGAAGCCAGATTAAAATAAAATGTTTAAGAACTTGGTGGAAATAATACTTAAAAAGTCTGATGGGCAGAAGTGACAGCAGTGATGCAAATGTAAACATAACTAAATATACCAGTGTAAAATGTAAAATAGCTGCACACATTTATGAGATAAATGCAGAATTTAATAAATGTTGTGGAGAAAAAGGATTGGAGTAGATGAGAATTTACCAGAAAGTATGGAAGAGAGGTAGTGCCAGAGGACCGAATATTTTTTTTTTTACAGAGTGTAGACTACTATAGTGTACTGGAAAGTATATGGCAGGTTAGCATTAGAAGAATGCAGGAAAGACTGAAAAATGTGGCTAGTCATGAGTAAGACGAGTTTCATGGTAGAAGTATGTGAACACATCAGATATCTGCATTAGGACAACTTGTGGAAATAGCATGCAAAAAAAAGCATAGTGCTCGTAACCTTTTTAGACACTAAGAAAAGCATACAAACACACTTAACAGTCCTCTAGAGAGTGAAAAATATGCACAGAGTTGGTCAAACTCTGTTAAATACTATGAATAGTTATATATACAGGACAAAATCTGATGGACCAGATTTTGGTAGTTAATGTGGAAGGAAATTATGACACTAGATGGCAAAAATCATAGAACCATAAAGCCTACACAATACAAAATACTATTTACAACTTACATAAAGCTTGGGATTTGATCAATGTATATTACAAATGTCCTGGAATACTGTAGCTGATTAAGGCTCAAAGTGTAATGATGGTGATGACAATGATTGTGAGGATTCTGATGTTCAAATGCATTTGTAGTTTATTGAGGTTAGAGAAGATACATTATTGGAGAATGATGTGGCATGGGTTCCTTACATATATGATCCTGGCTATAGATATGCCTACAGAAGATATGGCTGGGAGTGGTGATAGTGTGCAGGATGAAACATGTGTAATGAAGATTACAAATAATGTTTGACTTATGCTGATTATCAGTTGAATGAAGCCTGCAAGACAGATAATGACGACATTGCTGGTCTATACCCAAACTTCAGAGTTGCAAAGGAGCTTTACCTGTTGAGGTATGGTGTAAGAGCAGTCAACCTTTGAAGGTCCCTCGAGCAGTTTTTTTTTTATTTTTTTTTTTTTTATTTTTTTCAACCACAGACGTGGCCAGTGCTAGTGTTATGTCAAGAGCATCTGCCAGTCAACTTGATAATGCAAGTTGCTATCATTTATGTTAAATTGAAGCATGTTTAAAATTAGGGGTGTTGAATTATGACTTCTGACCAGCTCCTTAGTCACTCTCCTAGCCAGGACCTGTGAATGTTCAGATCCTTACATTCCCATAAGGCTGACAACCTGTGCCCCATGGAAACAAGAAACTTTGCAAAGTCTTGTCAACTCAGTTGGAGAGGGGAGACGAGGAAGATAAAGTTCAATGAACAGTACCAACGTGGGGTTACCCACTATAGTATCAGAGAGCATAAACAAAACTTGCAACTTCTTCCAAGAATTAACTGGGAAACACAAAGAATGACAGTTAAGACTGCTAAAAAATGTTACTTTACTGCCTACAGTGACCACTATTAAATAACAGGACTACAATGACTATTGGGTCAGGAAAGTCAGCTCCCTTCATTGGAAGTCCAAACCACCCTCATAGACACAGTAAGTTGGGACTGGAAGAGTAGAAAAGGCAGTGTCCCAGGATTTGCTCATAGAACGTGTTTAAAAAATTTGACACCCTTTTTCTGAGAAAGGTCCCCCCTCGGTCGCTCAACTAGCCAACTCGCCAAAAAGACCCACCCAGAACGGAAATGCCTCCAGATAAGAAATTAATAGGGGACTTACCGGGACCAAGGTTGCAGCCATACAAGACTGTCAAAGGAGGGAGTAACTTGCCAAAAGAACATGGGAAGCCCCTCCAGCGGATTAGGAGCATACTGGAAAGGAGGCTGACAATCTTACTTGAAGGGGGATCAGGAATCACCTGAAAGAAATAAGTATGAACACCAGAAAATAAGAGGAAAAGCCACCAGAGAAAACCAGAACATTGGTTTCAAGGAAGGAATACCCCCAAAAAAACCTTCCCTGAAGGCTCTTTAACCCAAGATCAGATTGGAAAAAGTAATAGGCAGAAGGAAAGCCCAAACCCATCCAGTTCAAATTCATGTGGAAGGAGCCCAATGAACTCCCTAGGAAAACATCCCAGAGCTCTCCTAACACAAACCTAGTTTCATGAAAAGCTACACTCACTGTCACAACATAGCCCTAAGGCAACTACAAATGCACCACAAAATGAAACACCAATAGGACCCCACCCAAAATGGACCCAACAGGCCACCACCACCCAGAACAGAAGGCCCATCTCCCCCACCCCCCAGAATAGAGAAATCTGGATGACCAGAAGCATGCTGGGATGTGGAACCTACAGGCATTCTGCAAACCAAAGGTGTCCTCAAGACTGTAAGGCTGAGGTGAACCAGAATCCAATCACCAGTTGAAGGAGAAAAAGAAGGGGAAAAAAATCACCCAAGAACAACCAACAGGAAACCAGACATCAACCTCAAATAATGTGGGAGAACTAAGAACCATAAGCACAGGACTAACCAAAGAATGGCCAAATGAGCAAAAAAGAACACCCCTACCGGATTAGATGCCATGGGCTAAAGAACCACGGTGCAATCCCACCCCACCCTCCAAAAAATGGGGAAAGGATATCCACACCCAAAAGCAAGACTAAACTCCAAGTCAAAATATGAGGGCAAGATAAGCAAACAGCTGAGCACACACCCCTGCTAAGCAATGACAAGGCAAACCAGAAAACAGCTTGTGACACCTGGCAGCCCCAAACCAAAAAGGGATGGGGGGGATAGAAGAGGATCAGCAACAAAGACTTTCAAATCACCAAAAGGAGTCAGAAAGACGAGCACAATGGCAAAGCCAAGACACAGCCAAACATTACACAAAAGGCATGCCTAACTGTCAGGGTAAGAAAGCCAACCACCACACCAAACAAAAGGCTAATAGCTATGGAACACCTAACCATAAAAGGCAATCATCTCTCTTTGAAAAAAGATAAACAGTTCAAGCCAAGCTAACAGCGGCCTGACAGCTGAGTGGACAACACTCGGGATTCATAGTCCTAAGGTTCCAGGTTCATTCCCTGGTGGAGTTGGAAACAAATGGGCAGTTTCTCTTTCACCCTGATGTCCCTGCTCACCTAGCAGTAAATAGGTACCTGGGAGTTAGACAGCAGCTATGAGCTGCTTCTTGGGAATGTGTAACAAAAAGGAGGCCTGGTCGAGGATCGGGCCGCGGGGACACCAAGTCCCGAAATCATCTCAAGATAACCAGCATCTGGATAGGAACAGTCAATTTTCAAGGACAGGGGGTACACATCCTGCAGTGGAATGCACCTCAAAATGGTTGATAATGATAGCAGTGCTATTTAAAAGGAATGCAGATGAAGTGGAAGCAACCCAGTGTGAATGCATGCACAGCCCAAACAGCACTGGCATCAACAGAGAGAAGGCCAATATACGACTATCAACATGAAAATCTGTGATAAAATAGATGCTACCCTTGGAGAAAACTCTGGGGGTAGGAAATGTCTGGGACACCAGAAATGTGGAGCAGAAAAATGAATATTCCATCACAGGGGAAAGAATATGCCATAACAAATGACAAAGTGAAGGTGCCCAACATAACCACCAGCGAGTCCTGCAACATGAAACACTGCAGGACTCTGAACCCATGTACTGATGTAGGGAAGCTCTATGATCACTCCCCCTAGGAACAGAGGCCCCTGGAAATGAACCCCACCAGGAGCCAGCAAGGACTCCCTAAGCATGAACTTAGAAAAACTGGGGAATACCCATAGGAAACAATGGCAAAATCCCAAAGAACTTGGAAATGTGCCAGGAATCAGCTGGAGAAGGAATATTATCCAGGTGGCCATTGACACATGAGAGAAACAAGAATGGAAAATGCATATTGCTCCTAATAAAAAGGGGAAAATCATTTTCCCCAGAAAGACCAGACGTTCCCAGGAGATATGGAGTCCACACTGGGCTCTATATCTCCTGGGAGCTAGGGCACCAACCTCAGGTACTAGGAGCATACACAAGGCATGCAACCATTCCAGACACACATGCACCCAGAACCCTGGGAAAGTAATCCCGAGTGATTCCACTCAGGATTCCTGAACTACAATTCATGAGCAGCTGTAGAAAACACTTGAAGAAAGTCTCAATGAGCTCAAAGGAGCACTCACAAGAACTGCAGATGACCGGGACTGGGACACCAAGATCCATAAATGCCGAGAGAACGTGGGGGCACTTCCATAAAGTTCATGTCAAATCAGATAGAAAGTGCCCCAAAGAAAAAGGATGGCCAATTCTAGCATTAAAATGAGACCACATACAAAGCAAAGAATGATAAACAAGAGGAGGAGGGGGCAGAAGATTCTAAACATCAGGGCTATGGCATCCCACAGAAATGAACCATTGGTCCACCCCAAGCATAAAAATGTTGCAGCAAAGGCTCCAGATCATGTAGAATGTTCCTAGTTATGCTTCATGTGTTACAGTCTTTGCGACACCAACCTCCAAAGTTGACCTCTGTTGCCAAGTGCATGGTGGGGACTCTACCAGGAAAAGAGGATGTGAAGCCAAAGCCTGAAACATATCAAACAAACCACAATAAATGCCTGAAACAGGATAGCAAGCTTTACACAGATGAGAAGCGAGTCACAAATCATAACCACAAGTATGACAACAGTGCAAAGCACAGTGCATACATTGTGGCCAGATAACAGTATGTATAATTTAGTGTACAAATACAGTAAATTAATACAGCATTATAAATATAAATGCTGTGGCAAGATCTTAACAATGCCAACAAAAGCAGAGAACAACAGGCAGTTGAAAAGGAGGCCAAGAGTTTGAACCTGCTCTGCCGATACATATGCAGCCAGGCAAGGAGGCCAGACACCAGGCAACACGAGATATGTCCAACATACCAGAGCACTACAATTGCAATACTGTACATCAACCCATCCCAAGAATGTGCACTGTCCCAGAGAAAGCCAATCCTAATTGCACAACCAGAAAATATTTCCCTCCTAAGTATAAAGAATGGAATTGTTTTACATATAAAATACCGTACAGTATTGTAATAATATGACTACCACAGAGGTTGCCTTACTCAAGAGCGGCCAGACTATGTCAACTATGTACCACACTGCTAAGGATGTGGTGTATCTGATGGTTGATAATCTTCCAACATGTCAAGGAAATAGCCCTGAAACCTTGGTGACTTAGATCAACAAAAGTCAGAGGCACACAAATAACTGGTCACATACAGCGAGGTGAACATTAAGCAGTCGTTAAGAAAATATTCTTAAAGAACATCAGTAGTAAAATGAAACAATTGACCTCAGAACGGAGCTGAACAGGATGCAAAATGGGCATCAGGCCATAAGTGATATTACCCGACTTTAACCCAGTGTGGTGGTGGTGCTGCTGCCATCTAGTGGAAGTCAGTGTAGCTAATAGTATAGTATTTCCTAATTAGCAGTTTAATTTGTTTTCTTAATTAGCAGTTTTAATTGTTGTTCCTTATGTTTACAAATTAATTCTTGGAGAGGATGTCTAGTTTTTGTTGCCTCTCTTTAGTGTTTTGTCCAATTAATTCCCCTCCTAATTGAGATGGCAAGACCATTTCCAAAAATATGTCTCAGCACAGGGAACAGGTCGACAAGCCTAACAGGAATGTGAGGACCTGAATGGGCACAGGTTCTGGCTAAAGGAGCATCTGAGGGGATTTGTTAAAAAAGGAATAATTTATTTGGACCTCAATTCTTAATTTACACCTGCACTGTACAATGCTTAAAAATTACAAGTAAATTTATTTAAAAATTAATTGTACAGTTCCAGCATTAGATGAAAATCCTCATCATTACAACACAATTTTTCTGCCAGTGAGCAACAAGGAGGCTGTATAGCAAAGAGGTAAGTAAAACAAGCCGCTTCTATTTTAGTTTTAATATTTTTATCGTTAAAATTGCACGTGCATACGGTAAACTAAACCGAGTCTAAATATGCAAAAGCATTTTTTAACATAACTTAGAAAAAAAGTTCAAATCAAGAATTTTTGAAAAACCAAAAAGTCAGACGAATACACAAGAGTTCCTGAATTACAAACCTCTGCTTTATGAACACTTGTACTTACGAACCATCTGTCAATGTCAATTTTTCTATTTCAATCTGTTATTTATAAGAAAGGGAAGTGTGTCTGAGGACCTATATCTCTGTATGCTCTCAAATTCTTTACATAATAAATATTGTTTTCCATGTTGCACCAATCCAAGATCTGTAAAATACTTTTGCACCAACATGCCAGCCACTTTTTCCCCCACAACAGCTGCCAACAGTCATTCACCGCTCCCCACACCCAGCACTTTGCCACATTGGTTAATCAATTCAATCAGTTAAACTTTTCAGTCTGATCCTTCACATTTACACAATAGCAAAGTTGCATTTCAACATGCATAAACCCTAATCCAACATACAGTATATGTCAAGACTGGGAGACCATCCTTAACATGTCTCTGGCTAATTCTTCAGCTTAAATTCACGGAATATATCTATATGTACTGTATATAAAATTATGACGATAAATTTTATTAGGGTAACTGTCAATTTTTTTTTTTAAGTGGCCATCCTGTCATATGTAATCCACAAAAGTGCAACAACACATTTACTATATACAGTATGTGCTTTTGCTTATCTTCCTGCTAATAGTATTAATAAAATACTTTTTTTGGTTATCCAGTAATCTTACAAAATTTTATGAGAGGCAAACCTGGAACGTATCCCGGAGAGGGTTTTGGGAGTTCTTCTATTCCCCAACGTTTAGATAATATTTACAATGGAGTTCACTCAAGGTCACAACACAAGGTCACAACACAAGGGCTGATAGGGGTAGAACCCCTCAAGTCTCTGAATATCAACATGCCAGCAGAGGTAAGTGAAAAAAAAAAGAGTTGCTAATGCATGAAAATGAATTTCTCTAATTTACGTGTGAAAATCATATTACTTTGAACAAAATTATAAAGATTTAGCAATAGATATGCAGGAATATCAGAATTTAAAGAAAGTTTTTAGATTTATGAATGTTTCTAGTGGTATAATATACTGTAGTCAGAATTTTCATTGTGCATTTTGTTGGTCTGAGGAAAAATTTGACAAGTACAGTACAGAAAGTAAACATAGTTTTAAGACATGATGGGATAAATAAGACGGCACTAGCATAGGTACGTATTGCTACTGGAGTACTAAGCCGTGGGCACCTTCATTATTATTACCACATCCAGAGCAGCAGTTTGTGGCAGTTATGCACTACAGTAGTTGGATGTTTTGCACATCATGCCCAATTCATAAATACTTGCACATTATATTGGTTTTCGGAAATATGAAGAGTGAATAAACGGCGTGTAACTGTATAGTACACTGATGGAAAAATATTGAGAAACATTTATAAAGCTGTATAACAGTCACACAAAGTTGGAGTATGCAGCAACGATGTAATTCCCTTACCTGAAGAAACATACCATGAAATAAGAACGTGTAGACATGCTGCCAAATATGTACTAGAATTTAAAAGACATGAATTATAAAGCGAGGGTAAAAAATATTGTTGTGTATCACTCTGGAAAATATAATGAAAAGGTATGTATGATAACTTAAGTGCATCAAGTATGAAAAATGGATGAGGAAAATGTTTACTGTGCAAACTACAGGCAGAACCAAAGGACTACACACTGAAGAAAAACATGCAAGATGAGCAAAAACTTCACAGCTGGAAGACACTGCAGTATGGAGCGGTGTGTAAAAAGCATAGAAGTATTTCAGACTATTTCATCTTTTCCCAAGATAAATGATTAATCTTTCATGATAGCATTGTGTAACTGGTGAAAATACTGCACATGTAAAGTTAAGGCTGTGATATACAAAATATTTACATTCAGTTGACACCATTCAACCTTCAACACACCTCAGGAAAAAATTCTTGAGGAAACTTGGCCTTCTCCTTGGTGCTGACATCTTCAATATTTCCTGAATATTCTCTTCTGTCTACACAATCAGTAAATTTCTTTTCTGAAACATTAAAGTCTAAATGAGTACAATAAGGACATTAATGCTTTCATACAATCAACCTATTCTCGCATTTTTATTTTTGTATTCTTTATAGGGGAAGAAACCCTCGTTAGTTCCCTAAGCCAGAGAACTGGAGCTGCCAAGTCCAAGAATTGCAACAAATCATTAAGATCCAGCTGAACCTATTGGAAGCCAGGGCCAGAATTCAACTCTCACGACAAGGCATGTCGGGAGATTAGGATTAGGGACAAGGCTTATGGATTGGAAATCAAACCAAATCTGATGAAAAAACCTACCAGAAAAAAATATCAAAACAAGCAAATGCTTGTAGGATATTAGTCACACTGGGTAAACATTCCACATGTGCTTCTCACTAGATAGCAGCTTAAGTCACCCAGTGGCAATGATTATTTGCTGGTTTTCCTTAGGTTTACTAAGTTCTTTCAAGCAAATGCTTGTTTTTGGGTTGATCTCCTATATAAAGGCTCCCCTCATCTGTTTGAGAGACCTTTTCCTGGTCCAGGATCTCCTCTTGAGATCCAGAGGAGCTAATGGGGATCTTGGGAAGCTAATGGGTGGACCCCCCTAGACAAGGCCATTTCATTACATTCAATGTTTTATTATAGGGGAAGATGAGAAGAAATTGCAGCCTTAACATTCAGTTTACCCACCACTAAACTGCCCTCTCAGTAATTATTATTTCCAATTCACTTTTGTTTATTAAACGTCTGCCAATTTGTCTTTCCAATTTCTTTCTGCCACCTTTCCTATTGGTACAGAACAGTAGAAGTAATTCTTAATTTAATCCTTCACAAACACACACACACTTGTTTCTTATTGTCAGCCAACATTCATGTAATTCTCTGCCTAATGTGTTGGTAAGGTAAGGTAATTATCAGGAGAAAGGGCTAAGTCATTATGACTATACAATTTATTCAGTCTTTAAGCACTTAAAAGTATTTGAAATGCAAGAAGGTGATTCTACATGTGACCAACCCACCGAAAGAAGGAAAAATTCCCCAACAAAACAAGTTATTGGCATGGTATAGATGCACATTGTACATATCGTGTAACCATATGTTTATATAAAGGTGAGAATACCAAGCTTAATCAGTGGCTCTACCATTTCTAATGACAATTGTCTCATGAGAAAAATGATTGAACACTTTATAGCATTTACATCTAACTGATGAGGAATACATTAACATTTATGACACACTGTACAATATAAAGGTAATGAATAATCAATGGGCATAAAACAGACCTGCGAGGCAAATACATATATATACAGTAGAGTGGAACCTCAAACATACAGACAATCGTTCTAGACCTCTTCAGAGTTTCACTAAATATTGCATTTTTATGGTTCTTTGGAAAGTTTTCATCACCAAAAATGATTGAACATATATTTGCAAGTTTATACACTGTACTCAAATAATATGTACAGTACATGGATTTTTTTTAGTGTAAAAATAAAAATATATAATAAAACTTAATTGTGTACTTACCTTTTAAAAAGACCACATTTATTCTAGTAAACTGCATAATCTAACACAATTTTAGCCAATGAAAATTTTCCTTCAATTTTCTTAGTCAGCAGAGCACACCCATGGTAATGACTTTAAAATTCCTTACTTTCTAGTTTTATTTTTTTTTAGAAACTGCCATGATCATACTGCTTGGACTACCACATCTTACTCTGAAACTATGATCACTTTAAATCAACTAACCATTCTTGTCAATATTAAGATGCCTCTTCTCTTATCAAGTACATGTATAGTCAGACTACTATTGCTGGCAGACATATTTACTGCTATCAAATTAAATGTCTTTAGAAAAATTTATGAACACCCTTTAATAATAAGAGAAAACACTGCACTAACACATGAAATTACCTGTGGATCTGGAGTTTTCCATCATCGTTCTCCAGTGGCAGATCCTCGCTTCCAGTCTTCATTACTTTTCAACACCGATTTAGTTGTTTTCATCATGTTAATATAACCAATTTTCCTATACAGACTTCTCTTCCTGATAGATAGCAATTCTACTCACAAATGAAGCAGTATCCAAAGAAAACAATGAAAATCACATCTGTATCAAGAGAGGCATATAACACCGAGGTATATGCACATCGCAGAATAGGTCCACACTGTTGTAGGACTGCATTGTATCTTTGTACTGTATTGTGGGACAAGGAATGAACCCATTGAGAACTAACAGGTCCAGGCTAAAGTGAGGCTCTAGAGTATCTCGCCTGGAGATGGGAAAGAAGTGTGACACCCTCTAACATTCCTAGAAAGGTCCCCGAGATGGGACCAAAGAGCCACAGCTCAACCCCCGCAAGCACAACTAGGCAAGTACAAACCCAAGAGACTGAATGACAAGAGAGAAAAGGAACAATCAATGATGTTCAAAAACAAACACTCTGAAAAACTAAAAACAGTAGTATGTCAAAGTCATATGGAGAAGCCATAACAACAAGCCTGAAAATAGAAGCCTGAGAAAATCCCCCAGGCATTAGGGAATCCAGCTAACTGAACTGAACTGTCACGTAGACAGACAGGCATACCGAGTGCAAAGTGAGCATCTTGGTTGAACAAACCACAAACCCCAACCATAAAACACCTTGCAAGGAAAGAGATCACACTAACGTGATGCATCAAATGAACAAATCCACAAGGGCAGTGATGAGGATCCTCTTCACGGCCCTTGTGGATTTGTTCATAAAACACCTTGCAAGGAAAGGCCAAAGTTATCTTTGCAAAAGAACAATCGCATAAAGCAAAAATGAAAAGCTCCAGCACGCACAAGGAGCAGGACTAGACATGATCAGAGCACATGAGGCAACACATACACCTAACTTCTACACTCATCAATAGGCTTTGCAGTGGAGAACATCCCATGTGATAGCCATAACTGAGGCTACTCTAGAGGAATCAGTTTGTAGAGGAGGCACATGTACCCCCTCAGAGTAGATATCTTTAGCAGGGCAAGGAAAACATACTGGCTACCAAGGAAGGAATCCCTACCCTACAGTTGGAGTGAAATATAAAGCAAGGGAATGTGCAACGTGAATAATATTTAAACCAGTTTGCCTTGACACGACTATAATATGCCACAGCACTTTTGTGATTACAGTCAAATTAAACTATATTGCTGTATTTTAACATTCTATTTTATTTTTTATTTTTTTATGAAATAACATACTGAATTTTGTTTTATATTACTGGCACTGAGTACAGAGTGAACATTTGAAGAGACTTCTTTATGCATACTGTATTTATTTTCAGTTAAAAAATATTTGATTTTTGACAAAATTCATGTTGGTTAGCAGCAAGGGTTTAGGCCAACTAGAAAATGTGCTATTAAAAAAAAAAAAAAAAAAAAAAAGGTTGAGAATGACTACCTTAGATGCATAGCAGCACTTTTTAAATTTAAGATAAAGGCATGCGTGTAGAAAGCTTTGAGCAGCTACAACAAATTAATTTTCAAGGTGCGGTATTGCTCAAGGTCATTTCCCCCCTTCCCACCCTCAGTCATTTTCAAATTATGAATTCAATCACCAGAATCCTTGGTAACTAGACAGATCCTCCATGTACCACTATACTGTACATAATTCTTGAAAGTTTCAAGCCTAAATGTGAAGGCATTCTCCAGACATTGCACAAGAATAGAAATTTGAAAAAAATAAATAACCAGTGTTGCATGTAATGAAACGCCATTTTCTGGGTGAGCCTCGGAGGATTCCTAGAGCTATCAGACTGATATTAACTATATTAGTCTGACCTGGAGAGCGTGCAGTGATCCTTTACTGCTAGAATCCACTCAGTAAAACATCTAAACTATTGGGACCGACTAAAGAGCCTAAAACTGTACTCCCTTGAGCGCAGGCGGGAGAGGTACATAATAATTTACACGTGGAAAATATTAGAGGGGCTGGTCCCAAACCTGCACACAGAAATAACATCACATGAGACCAGAAGACATGGCAGGATGTGCAGAATACCCCCGTTGAAAAACAGAGGTGCAACTGGTACTCTGAGAGAGAACTCTATCAACATCAGAGGTCCGAGACTGTTCAACACGCTTCCACTACACATAAGGGGCATAACTGGCCGACCCCTCACAGTGTTAAAGAGAGAACTGGATAAGCACCTCCAAAGGATACCTGATCAACCAGGCTGTGACTCGTACGTCAGGCTGCGAGCAGCCGCGTCCAACAGCCTGGTTGATCAGTCCGGCAACCAGGAGGCCTGGTCGACGACCGGGCCGCGGGGACGCTAAGCCCCGGAAGCACCTCAAGGTAACCTCAAGGTAACCAAGGGCCTTCAGTCATATGATGTTCTTATACCTACCAGGAACCACGAGCCAGAACCTGGTTCCCCTAGACCCTGGTTTCTACCAGTTGGGGGGGGTCTATTTTTTGGGCACCTACCTTTCTGGGTGCCTAACCCCGGTCGATGGCAGACATGAATATGCTTTCAAAGAGTGGAGTTTTTATAGGTCTTCCTTCGCCTCTCTGAGGGAACCAGGTTCTGGCTCATGGTTCCCGGTAGGCATAAGAACTCCATATGACTGAAGTCCCAGACTAATATAGCTAATATCAGTCCAATAGCTCCAGGAAACCGATGGGGCTCCTCACAGAAAAATGAAACGACACACATTTTCGGTGGTCCATTCAGTAGCTTCCCATAGCTACAGAACTGGGGCTGCCAAACCTTAGGGAATCACACCTGGACTGAAATCTGGCTCTTTCTATGAGGTGAGGGGGAAGGAGGGCTCTTAGGGATTCGAGGTCAACTCGGGTGGAGGGGAAGGGGGATAGTAAGTGCATCAAAACAAGCATCTGCTTGAAAGAAATTAGTAACCGGAGAAAAGCAAAGCAGAAAATTGTTGCTACTTTTGGTGCTCTCCCAGAAAAAGACTCGGTGGTAACTACAGTATTATGGATCCCTTTGAAATTACATAATTACAGAGAACCCCAAAAAGTAGTTAAGAGACACCTTATTGTACTGTAACTGTATCAAACAATAAATCATCCACACATAAATATCTACATTAATAAAATACTAATCAAATCATATCCTGAAGTAAGGTTGTGGTATCAACTTACCTTTAAAATCCCATATTTGAAGATCTTGAACATTCTGATGAATAAAATATAAGTTCCCCAGTGCCTGGAACACAATACATAAGCCTTCAATGTTCAATGGTATATGCATGAAAATCTTTATTAAGACATCTTAAAAGTAGTGAGGTAAGTGTTGAATAATTTAAAACTAAGTAGCAGCTGTTACTCCAGCAATCATACATTATAAACTGCATTACACCTTTGAAATATGAAATTAAATGAACCATTCAGTACTATAAAGACTAAAGTTATTACTGAAGTATACGGCAGTATACAAAGCCTAAAAATATTAACAATGCATGTAATACGATTAAGTATTTATTTATATATTTATTTACTTATTTATGTGCTCGTGTATTTAACAATACACGAGAGCATACAAAGATAAATTGACTTATTATATCACAATCTTAAAATTTATTATACTAGAACCTTCTACACCTACCCTCACTTAAACCTTATTTTTTAATTGGACAGTAACCTAATATCCAGTAAGTTCTTGTTCAATAACACAGCCAGTATATCCTGGGTTAATAACACAGCCAGTATATCCTGGGTTAATAACAGCCAGTATATCCAGAGTCAAAAACTTGGCCAATATGTCTTTTGCCATTGTCTAATAGTCAGGCAATTTCTTTGGATATGAAAGTTCTTCGACTTGTCTCAGGTGGACCTGGTTGCCTTGGAAACCAGAGGATTGTGTTGTACTCTGTGGTTTTGTTCCCTTACAGGGAAGCATTACTGTGGGATATTATGCATCTGGGTGAACTGGTGAGACCTCTTTCTACCTGCTCAGATACTGCATCTATGCCATGCAAAGTGGAGAGTTTTGTAGGCCACATTATGTTGACTCATGTATCCAGTTTAGCTCTCCTTTCTCATTGCTCTTCCAAGACCTTTAGCTCACCCAGGCAATTGGCAGTAGGTCTTGTGTAGACTTTTAATGTCTCGAGGCAAATCTGTGTCTGAAGTTCTTAGGGATGTTTGACCTCTGGCAGTATTAGAGGCAGGTGGTAGATCTGTTGGTGGTATATTTGCACGAGCCTCCTTCCCATCAGTATGAGGCGGCAGCTTGGTGTTTTTTACAGCTCTCCCTTTTTTTCTTCTTACCAGCATTTTTCCTTGTATGTGGCCCTCCTCATATTGTTTTTACTCTGGCTTTTTTCAAGCATGGTTGATGCTGAAATTTTTTTTGTATCAATCAACAGTTTCAAAACCACTTTTTATGGATTTTGGTTTAGATCTTTCATCTACCGTTTTTCTCAAGTTCAGCCATGTCTTTCTTTCCCCTCTTTCTTGCTAATCCTTCAGTGAACACAAGGATCACACTGAACAATCTGGTTGGTTATTCAATGTGGTCCTTGACTTATCTTCTTAGCCGTTTTGGATATCTCCTCCTCAGAGGATCTCATGATGAAGGCTGTATGCCTTCTGGTCCTGGTTCTAGTCATAGGGTTGGCAAGTTTTATGGTTTGCAGTGGTGGCTGTTCTTGTTGGTCTTTTGTCCAAATGATTACCCTTTGCAGTTGCAGCCTCCATCACTTTCATTAGCCACGAAAGGGTCTCCTGCTTTTTGAATGGTTCCATTCTCATTACAGTCTAGTTTATCCACTCATTTTTGCCCCATATTCTTATGTCCTACTGTTGCTTCCTAGGCCAGAATCCTCTTCCCTTACAGTAGCAAGAGAGCTAAGGGAGTTAAAGACACCATACAATGAGGGGGAAATCTGACAAAAACTCAGTCATAAAGAAATGTTTGCTATAAACAAAATTCAAAACTACAGAAGTCACAAACAAGCAAAAACCACCCTACTGTGCAAGGTTTCCATTTTTTACCCAAGGTAAAAAAAAAAAAAAAAGTGCACATGCAGCTGTAGACGCTTGGTGACAAGAGTACCTATCCAATACACAAAGAAATCACATAACATGATGTATCAATGATAAAATCAGTAGAAGCCATGATGAGGTTTTGAACCTACACACTGGGTACTCCACTTGCTTAGGGCATATGCTTGGAGTACCCAGTGTGCAGGTTTGAATCCCTCATCATGGCTTCTACTTATTTTCTTTTTACCTATCCAGCATTAAGAAAAGTAAATAGGATATGCTTCAGAAAATGTACGGTATGTAAATAAATTAGGCATAAAACAAAACACTCTCAAGAAGATGTTAGCCCATCATCAAGCAGGTGTGATGGGCTAGGCAGCACCAGGCTCCCTAATAGACCAGCGATGCCATCTGGTGGATGAAAAGGAAAACAGCCGGGTTGTTTTTCCTTGGTTGTGAATAGTTCACTAGTTTTTTTTTCTGGTATTTGCTTCTATAAAACATTTCTCTATGACTGTTTTGAGTTTTTGGCAGAGTTTTTGCCTCAGTGTGTGTGTGTGTGTGTGTGGTGTCTTTGACATTCTCACCTGCCTTGCTTCTGTGAGGGGAGAGGATTCTGGCTCTTGTCTTCAATAAGCCAATGGAAAGATAGTATTGGACGGACCTAGGGTGCCAGAATAAAATCACGTACAGTACTATCTCCGCTCTATAATCTGAATTATACGGGGCCCACCACCATTAGAGTTAGCTGGACATTCAAGTTAGCCAAAAAAAAATTCTGGAAGTTAAAAAATGAAAACAATTAAATTTACTGTATTTCCATTTTGTTTGGCAGAAATCTTGGTAACCCAATTTTTTGTTCATGCTGTGCAGTAAAAATATTGAACCTGAATTTATTCGGGTTTCCCATTCAGCAGAAATCTCAGTAACTTGAATTTTTATTCAAGTTAAGCAGACAAAAATTCAAACTCAAATTTATTCAGATTACCCAAAGATTTGAGATACCAGAATCCAGATTACCGAACTCTAACAGTACAGAGTAAAGCAAAACAATTAAAATTACCTATTTGGCTTTTATAATTATACTCACAGTAAATTTTTCAGCCGACTCATATTCCTCGTCTAGGAATACTCTGACCTTGTCATATGGTAACATCGTACCTCTGTTCATTAATGATCTGCGGGAATACAAATAAATACATTTTTATTGTTGTATAGAGTATTCTGCATATCTATCGCTATTACTGACTTCCAAACACAGGTACATACCTATTAATTTTAAATGGAGGAGGATAGTCTATACAATGTTACCAAAGTAATCTTTAAAGAAAAAAAGGAGGGGGGGAGACACAATTTAAAGGCATGCCACAACACACAAACATACGCTCGCACACACACATACATGGGAAGTACAGTATGTCCATCCATTCTATTAGGTATGTCTTAGTTCCAACATAAAGGGTATGCATTGCATTTAACCTTTGCAGTTACCTCTATACAGTAGAACCTCAGTGTACAAATTTAATTCCTTCCAAGAGATGGATCATAAACTGAATATTTGTACACCGATGTATAAGACGCACTTTATTTATTTTTAAATGTAGAAAAAATTACCCTGCATCTAATGCGGATGTATTACAGATGTGAGACCAAGCACCATAGGCTAGGGAGCCGGATGAGCATACATGTACTGGGTAAGTCTTCTAGGCACAAAAAATCGTTACTAATAATAAAATATTAACAGACTGTGATAACTTGGCTTGTTTTTATCACAAACTTACGAAAAATAGCTCATGATATATGTCGGCAGTTATGAAGGCGGCTCACAACTCACCACCTTACCCAGCATACATAACCCACACCTGTTATATGTCATACATTATTTAATGACTGTTACCTTTAAGAAACATTTATTCATTATCTAAACGATGAATGCTCCTAGAAATTTGAAAGGAATGTTAAACTTTCATCCACCTGTCAGCCATTTGCAATGAGTGAATGACAACAAAACCAGAGCACTGTGATGGAGTGCCACCATCGGGTGCGCTGCCCTGGTGGCCTGAAGCGGCAATACAAAACATCACATCCAAAAATACAAGTTTCACATCCTGTATAGCAATTCTTTTGCCCAAAATATAAACAACTGTACAGATGATCTTAGAGGAAGTAAGAGTTTTTGGTACAAAATCCACTTAAAATATATTAACTTAAAAATGCATTTTAGAGAGACTACTACTAATTTTTTTTTTACTATACCTTACCTTTATTGAGGACTCTTGTTGCTACAGATAGCCACGTGCTTTGTGAATGCCGTCTATCTAAAAATGCCAGTTTCCCGATTGGGGTTGGTTCGGATACTGAAGTTCGGGAAGCACAAGGTTGGCATAAAATGGTTCGGGAATCTGCCAAGCCTCACAGCCCAGGGTGGTGGGGGATGGTTGGGTGGGAGATGGGCCTAGTTTGCCCAATGACCATGTCGGCGCCACTCTAGTGCCTTCTACCTGTGACGTCACAGATTCACGGCCCATTGTTCCCATTATTTTGATTTGTTACGAGACTGGAGTGTTCATTCCGTGACTTTGTTGGATATATCGTCACAATTGAGTAACATCCGTGCACGATGTCATGTCCAAATGCATACATTATGTCAGTAGCAGCATCAACAAGCGGGATATGTAAAAGAAAGAGGTCAGTGATGACATTTGAAAAGAAAGGTGAAATAATTAAGAAGGTGGAGAGAAGAGTCCTGAGAAGTGTTGTGCGCGCTGATTATGGCATTAGCAAGAGTACCGTTTTTTAACATCTTAAGACTAAATCTATCATTTTGACTATTTCTCTAGAAGTGGAAGTGGTAAGGCAAAACGAAATAGAAAGGTAGTAAGTAAAGCAAAAGTGGAGACTGTTGATAATGCAGTGTGGCATTGGTACAAACAGAAGCGTGAGGAGTCGAAGAAGCCAGTGGCAGGCTGGCTGTTCATGGAAAAGGCACGAGAGTTTCACCAAGCTATGAAAATTCCTGAAAAGTGTTTATAGTGTGATGAATGGCTCAGAAGCTTTAAAATCCACCATGGTATTAGATTCAATAGGGAACATGGTGAAAGGATCTGTTGACACTACTGGTGCTGACAAGTATTTAAGTAAATTTGCAGAGATGGTGCAGGAACAAAATTTATCTCCAGAGCAAATTTATAATGCAAATGAGACAGGTTTGTGTTGGCGTATGTTACCCACAGACACGATGGGTCATAGTGGTGAAGACGATCCTTCAGGTGGTTATAAGCTGAACAAACAGAATTTGTGTGTTGTACTGTGCTGTGCAAATGAAGCTGGCACGCACAAATTGAAATTACTACTTGCGATTGGAATTAGCAAAAACTCCAGGGCTTTAAAGTCAGCTAGGTGCCTCCCTGTGATTTATAAGAACCAGTCAAGTGGGTGGATATCTCGAGTGATATTTGCCGAGTGGTTTAATAAGAACTTTGTACCCGAAGTGAAGGAGCACTTGAAAAGTGTTGGCCTCCCGCAAAACAGTAAAGTTGTGCTGCTGCTAGATAATGGTGCAACGCATCCACGAAGTGATGAGCTAGTAAATGGCAATACTGTATCAATGGTATGTTCTTACCACCCAGTACAATGTCACTGATCCAACCCATGGATCAAGGGATAATTAAGACTCTTAAGCACCACTACAAGAAGATGTTTGCTAAAAGTCTTAATAATCAGCCAGGAACAGTTAAGGACTTTTTTTAAAGTCCTTACAATAAAGTCAGCTATCTGGACTATTGCTAGTGCATGGGACGAGATAAAGCAAACAGCACTAAGAAATGGTTAGAAAAACTTTGGCCTACATCAGGTCTGTTTTGCGAGGCTACCTTGAGGCTACCTTGAGGTGCTTCCGGGGCTTAGTGTCCCCGCGGCCCGGTCGTCGACCAGGCCTCCTCCAGGAAGATGACAAATTTTGATGACAAAAAGATGACAAAAGATGACAAAAATGATGACAAAAGATGACCAGGAAGATGACAAATTTTCCGTCATTTAAAAAAAAAAAAAAAGTTTTGATCATTATATAACAAAGAGAATTGGGAAGCCAGGACACCATAAACATAGCTCATATAACGTAACTGCACTTAGGTATTTACACACAATATACACCATATATATTCACTATCTTCTCAAGACACAAATACACATGCCTGTACTTACATAAAGATGAAGTCGCACAGAAACCTAACCTAGCTAACACGAACAAACATCAAACATTCATTAGGCTAATATTCACACAAAAGGAAGGCCAAGGTCATGCACATATAATGAAGCATATGAGGACAGAAATGCAAGTGCCAGACAGCACGAGGCCCCACCTGACGAAGTGTTCCACATGCTGCATGCTCTCCTCATAGTGCTTGCCTCCAACCTCCTGGCAGTGGAGCGCAATGAAATGCGGCTCATGCTCCTCAACAGTCTGCAGCACAAATATTAATAATAATAATAATAATAATAATAATAATAATAATAATAATAATAATAATAATAATAATAATAATAATAATAATATTAAAAATCATAATTAGCAAATTTAAATCAGTATATACGACTTTAGGGTCAGAGAGACAGACATAACAATTTACTATCTTAATTTAATGGCAGAAGCTACCAACTGGGATAAATATCAGTTGAGGAAAACCAGTACAGTACTACTAATTGTTAATACAAGCACAGTACAATAGTTTTTACATAAACTTATAAAATAGAAATGCATTAAATGAAAAAACTGGCAACCTTGCATGCGTTCACTATATTCTAGAAGAACTAATGTACACAATATAAGAAAATTAGAGCAAGACCCATAAATCCCATGTGGTTTTAATTAAAGCCTGCCAATACTTAAACTCTGGACACATGTAACAATTAGGTCCGGTCATTTGTAAAGGAGATGAGCTTACTCTGATCAAATTGATTCTTAAAACTAAACAGGTTACCATTATATCAAAGGAGGTATCTCAGGTCCTTATGCCAGACATATCTCACACTGCAAACACTAAAGATGCCTCTCCTCTCCTCACTCTGATGTACATATATTTTAAAATATGGTCTTACAGAGGGAGAGAGTATGAGTGTGGCGAGAGTTTGTAATTAATGTGGTTGAAGGGAATAGGCATACGTTGGGCATGGCTGGGATGGGGCTTTACTTGCAACTGATTTCAAAAGGTTATAATCATGTAGTTCAGCATGGAAAACCACACTTTTCTAGTGACAAGTATCACAGAATGACTGTAGCGGGCAGCAACCCAAAGACCCCCACAGCCATCATAACCCTGCTGATTCAGCACTTTCTGCAAAAACCTGCTTAGTTCCCTTTTCTAAACTTCAACCAGTTTTTCAGCAATATTTGCCAACTTTCTGTAGGAAAGTTGTGGGCCTGGAATATTCATATTTTTGCCAGAAACGCTATGCATATTAGTGGCTTTAGGTATTTTATGTACTAGCTCTATAAATCCAACAGTATGTTTGTAACTACATCTATGTATGTACTTTTCCTAAATAAAATATTATTATTATTATTATTATTATTATTATTAACATTTTCATTATATTACAATAATGTCTTCTCTGCTGGAGCTAACGGTGCCTCTAATTTTCACTGGGGCTATTCTATATTTCCTACTATAGCTTTCACTTTAAAATTTTTTAATTTACTGTGCAACTTGGAGACTTAACCTTCACATGTTTGCCATGTACAGATTATGTGATCTCTCATCTCTAGTCAGAGAATAAATTTTGTATTTGCTCTCAGTAATTTAGATGTTTTATTATGTTGATGTATGTTGTACACCAGTGTGGTAGGGAGATTGGGGTGGGGTTGGGTGGGGGCGGTTGGCACTTTGGGTTGTTTAGGGGGGTAGGGGGATTAGGGGGTAGTGGGGGTTCAAGGGTTAGGGGAATTAAGTGCATGTGTATTTTACTACCTAATTGTAGTTACAGGATGAGAGCTATGCTAGTGGTGTCCTATCTTCCCTACACTCTGTCATATGACACTGAAAGTGCTGAAGGTTTTGGCATCTGCCACCTCACTTAAATTATTTCAACCATCTACAATGCCATTCACAAAAGAGAAGTGAATGAAGTTTCTTCATTCACTCTGAAAGAAACTCAGAAGTTTCTTTTTTTACACCTTTGTTCTTACAGTCTGCATCTATGGTTTCTTACTCTAGAGTTGCAGGTTTTAACAAAATTTTACTATTTGTTGATTCCTGTCACAATTTTGTACTTGAAGATTACATTGCATCATCTCCTTCTATCTACTAGCTTTGGCATACTTAAAAGCCTAAAATCTCTCATCATAGCTCTTAGTTTTCAGACCTTAAAGCCATTTGGTACAACTTTACTAGATCCCACCAGAGGTTCCGTGCATCCGATGTTGCACCCGATGTTGAAACGACCAGAGGTTCCGTTCCTCCGATGTTGTGGCCAGAAAAGTACGGGGGTGATCTATGCCGTAGCCTGGTGGCGGTCAGGTCTATCACAGTTAATGTTTTTACACTGAGGCAACTATCTTTTTCTTGTTGCCTTCATGTACCTATAGAATTGTAAATACTGTACCTACAGTAATTAAATCCTCACATTTTCATCATGTAGATAGATAGCTACTGCTTTGTGTACAATGTTTCACCGAAACTCTACAGTTCGTGAGTTTAGAACTTCAGCCACTAATCTACCAGAAATGCTACTTTCTACTCTTACAATCGTGCCATCTTTAAGAAGATAAAAAATCACTACTAAGGATAAAAGTATCAGATTTGTTTTTTGTTTTTTATTCCAACAATATACCCATGGTATCCACAAAAGTGAGTTACTAATTACTCTTAGGCCTGACCCTTGTGGATATAGTATATATCCCAATAGATAATCACCAAATTCCAGGTAAAAAAATTCACCCCCTCTCAATATATATAAAAACTTAATCTGATCATATTTAAGAGCTGACAACTCTGAGGGATGGCCAATAAGTGTGCAGTTTCAATGTGAGATCAAAGCATGCCTCTACTCTCATTGTGTTCAAGATGATTTGGCTCAGTAATGTACCTTGCTCCTGTGTGATGTTGTGTACTGCTGCTTCATTGTAATTTTCTCTACCTGTATGCTTCTTTGTACTTGTACTGAAATATAAATAAGTAAGTATGTAAATTTTTCCTCTTTTCCCCCCCGTCAAATTAATTCATTTACTGCTGTTGCAGTACAGACTTGTAATAAAAATAATGACTAAATGGAATAAAAACAATTTGGTAAACCCCAATTAATTATCAATCATTTTTATTAACAAATGTGCAATTTACATTAATTGGCCATCTCTCATTATTATGATTATTATACTGTATTATTATTATTATTATTATTGTTATTAATAATAATATTGTCATTGTTGTTTATCTCATAAAAAAATCGGGGAGTAAATCACCACTTCTAATGATCACAATAAATCACAACTTTTAAATCATGACTGATTTTTTAATGGTTTCCAAAGATTGGAGCAAAATTAAAAGTAGTGTTTGATTTTGAATTGTTCGATCACTGTTTGTTTATTTTCATTTTGAATTTTGCATGAAACATTTATAAATGTGCGATAAATTAACAAAATACAGCACTGTTTTGGAAATACAGTGGTTCCTTCGTTTACAATCGTAATCCGTTCCCAGAAACGTGTCGTCAACCAAAACAAATTTTTCCATAAGAAATAATGTAAATTAAATTAATCCGTTCCACACCCCAAAAAATATTACCTTAAAAATACATTTTATACCAAATAACACTCATTTTGTACTAGCTTTAATACAGTATGTACATCTTACCTTGAATGAGGACTCTTGTTGGCATATGGAAGACAGTGAGGAGGAAAGGGAAGAGAAGGGAAGGAGTGTGTTACTGTTTGGAAGGGAGAGTCCCCTTCCATTATAACATCAGGCAGTGATGACTTTTCTGGGGGTACTCTCTCTCTCTCCTATGTTTTGCCTGCATACCACTAGGACCTGCTGGTGGCTCACTGCTTGTTTTGTTTTTTTTTCATTAACCCTTAAACAGCTAACTGTTAATTAACTGATATCCCCAGTGCACTCTAGAAAAAAATTCTGATTTTTTTTTCTTGTGACACTTAATTAGCCTTCAGGAAGCACAAAAATCCAAATAAAAAGTGTCTAGCTCTTGTGGTTCAGCTGTAGTGGCCTGGAGAAGTTGCATATTTTTAGGTAAAATGGGTTGAGGTGCCACATAGGAATAACTTTGTTGATTTATTTTCATTGTTTCTCACTTTATTTATTTAGTTTTTTCACGCTAACAGGTTGTATTTGTGTCAAAGGTACTGTCTATTATGTATAACTTTGAAAATATAATTATGTATGGATATATGAGTACTGTATAGTGTCACAGTAAAATCTCTAGGAAGAGATTTGACCTACTCCATTATCGCCTATTCTACTCATTCACGTCTATGTAATCAAGAACTGCAGCCAACAACAACTACTACTACTTCCAGACGGCTAGACAATAGCACCAGTCTCCCTCCTCTACCAGGGCCCGTCACCCCACCTCGCACCTGGGGTCGCTGTGAGGCCCCGACCCCTTCCAAACAAGCAGTTAAAGCAGCCGGTTCATAGTTTAAAGAAGACATCAGCGCCCTCTGCTTGGCCGATATTCTGTATATGTAGGGCTATCAAGCTCTCTAAGATTCAGACTACTCTTGTGTGCTCAACTGAGTAGACCTGTTGACACATCTCGGTGTGGTAACAGATTTAATCAGACTGGCTCATGGTATTCTGCACCATATATTATTTTCACCTTAACGTAATGTAAATTTGATTATTCATCTTGTTTGTTTTGCACATTTTGTATTAAAGCCAAGCCTGGATATTTTTTTGTAATTTGTTTAATTTATTTTTAAAGTAAAGTAAAGTATTTTTAAATGTTTTTTCCCTCTGCTTTATCCTACAGTTTACCACACTGTGAAGACACCTTTTGCAGTTTAACTTTTTTTTTCTTTTTTGTTTTTAAATATTTTGTGACTGGCATTACAGATTGCTTTACCATCAACGTTTCCATCACAATAGATACACACACACACACACAGGCATCATGATTTTTCAGGCATCCTTGTTTACAGGAGTTGTAGCTGATGTGTGGAAAAAGGCTAACATAGCTCCAATCTACAAAAGTGGAAGCAGGGAAGACCCCTTAATTATAGACCTGTATCATTGACAAGTGTAATAGTCAAAATATTGGAAAAAATAATTAAAACTAAATGGGTAGAACACCTGGAGAAAAACGATATAATATCAAACAGACAGTATGGTTTTCGATCTGGAAGATCCTGTGTAACGAACTTACTCAGTTTTTATGATCGAGCCACAGAGATTTTACAGGAAAGAGATGATTGGGTTGACTGCATCTATCTGGACCTAAAAAAGGCTTTTGACAGAGTTCCCCATAAGAGGTTGTTCTGGAAACTGGAACATATTGGAGGGGTAACAGGTAAACTTCTAACATGGATGAAAAATTTCCTGACAGAAAAATGAGGGCCGTAATCAGAGGCAAGGTATCGGATTGGAGGAATGTCACGAGTGAAGTACCACAGGGTTCAGTTCTTGCACCGGTAATGTTCATTGTCTACATAAACGATCTACAGTGGGAATACAGAATTATATGAACATGTTTGCTGATGATGCTAAGATAATAGGGAAGATAAGAAACCTAGATGATTGTCATGCCTTTCAAGAAGACCTGGACAAAATAAGTATATGGAGCAACACTTGGCAAATGAAATTTAATGTGAATAAATGCCATGTTATGGAATGTGGAATTGGAGAACATAGACCCCACACAACCTATAAATTATGTGAGAAATCTTTAAAGAATTCTGACAAAGAAAGGGATCTAGGGGTGGTTCTAGATAGAAAACTGTCACCTGAGGACCACATTAAGAACATTGTGCGAGGAGCCTATGCTACACTTTCTAACTTCAGAATTGCTTTTAAATACATGGATGGGGAAATACTAAAAAAATTGTTCATGATTTTTGTTAGACCAAAGCTGGAATATGCAGCGGTTGTATGGTGCCCATATCTTAAGAAGCACATCAACAAACTGGAAAAGGTCCAACGACATGTCACTAAGTGGCTCCCAGAACTGAAGGACAAGAGCTACGAGGAGAGGTTAGAGGCATTAAATATGCAAAAACTAGAAGATAGAAGAAAAAAGAGGCGATATGATCACTACATTCAAAATAGTAACAGGAATCGATAAAATTGATAGGGAAGAATTCCTGAGACCCGGAACTTCAAGAACAAGAGGTCATAGATTTAAACTAACGAAACAAAGCTGCCAGAGAAATATAAGAAAATTCACTTTTGTAAACAGAGTGGTAGGCGGTTGGAACAAGTTAGGTGAGAAGGTGGTGGAGGCCAAAACCATCAGTAATTTCAAAGCATTATATGACAGAGTGCTGGGGAGACACCAACTCCTCCACATCAGCACCATCCAACTCCAAACCCAATTGCCAACCCAGAGAAACAATTTCCTCAATGAGAGGCACTTCAGGTTCAGGCTCAAACCCCTCAAAGTCTTGTTCTACAACACATTCAGGCCACAGTTTTCTCCAGCCAGAGATCATGGTTCTCACAGTCACTTCTTGCCAGGCTTTGTCAACAGTTTTAAAGCACTATAAATGTTAAAATGTTTTTTCCAGAACTCTTTGAGGGTGAGGTTTGTGGCATCCATCACTTCGACACATCTCCGGAAAAGTGCCCTTTCATAAAGTTTCATAAAATTGGCAATGATTTTCTGGTCCATAGGCTGAAGTAGAGGAGTGGTGTTGGGAGGAAGGAACTTTATTGTAAGAAACTTAAATTCCTCATCCAATGAATCCTCCAAGCCTGTAGGATGGAGCATTATCGAGGTGAAGCAGGGCCTTGAGTGGCAAACTGTTCTCCTGCAAATATTTTTTGATGGCAGGGCACACCACCATATTCACCCACTCCGTAAAAAATTGCCTAGTCACCCATGCCTTAGCATTAGCCTTCCACATCACACACATTTTGTGTTTCTGCACATTATATTTTTTGAAAACCCTTGGATTTTCGGAATGATACACAAGCAAGGGTTTAATTTTCAAATCGCCACTCGAATTACCACACAACACAAGAGTAAACCAATCTTTCATAGGCTTGTGTCCAGGCAATGACTTCTCCTCCTTGGTAATGTATGTTTTCTTTGGCAATCTTTTCCAGAATAGCCCTGTCTCGTCACAAACACTTGTTGTGGTAGGTATGCCTCACTCTGCACAAAATCTTTAAATTGGCCAATGAATCTTTCAGCCGCTGGTTTGTCTGCGCTGGCAGCCTCCTCATGCCTCACAACACTATGAATTCCACTTCTTTTTCTAAATTTCTCAAACCATCCCCTGCTCGCCTTAAACTCTTTCACTTCTGCATCACTCGTTCCAGGGGTTTTCTTTAAAATGTCTTCATGCAATTTTCTTGCCTTTTCACAAATGATGGCCTCCGAAACGCTATCACCCGTTAACTCCTTGTTGTGTATCCAAATTAATAATAACTGTTCAACATCCTCAAGTGTTTGTGTTCTATGTTTCGTGATTATTGATACGCCTTTTGCCACTTTAGCACTCATCCTTTTTCTTAGCCAGTATGGTGGATATCGTTGACTGAGATTTGTTGTAATGCCTAGCCAGTCCAACAACCCACACACCATCTTCATATTTACGAATGATCTCTTGTTTCTGCTCTATGGTCATCCTTACATGGGATCTCATATGTTGAGCCTTACCACTGACTTTCTTGGGACTCATGGCGTGATATGTAATAATTACTTTAATGTTCAAAATGCAAAAAATCACCACAAAAGCGAAATTTCTTATAGCCGCGATCGTCACTAAGCGGGCAGCTGTAGTAAACCGAGGCAGGTCAGCCGCGTGACCGGGAACCACACGCTCGGTCAACCCGAACGTGTACCAACAAATATCGTAAGTCGACGACACCATCGGATGTAGAGTCGCATTTTTCGATGAAATTTACATCGTAATTCAAAATTATCGTAAGTAGGGGCAATCGTAAGTCGAGGTGCCACTGTATATACAGTACAGTATATGTAAGTAGCCAGAACGTTGTACTCGGCCTACTATGCAAGTACTAGTTTTGTAAGCCAAGTTTTGGTTAATTTATATATTTTTCTAATTTTTTTTTATGAAATGATAAATCTATATTCTACCCACTTCAAGACTCCGAACCAATAAAGAAGCATCAAGAAGAAGTATGGGCCAATAGGCCCTCTGCAGTTACTTCCATTCTTATGCTCTCATATCCAACCAATACCCATTGATTCGCATTCTGTCTTGTATTTGTCACAAGTACTGTATGTTCACCTCATCCAAAACTGTTGCACCATATCACCTCACCTAAATGTGAGTATAAGTAAGACGGATAAGCTGTTTAGTGTTAGTACTGCACACATACACACACATACACATACATACAACTTTAGACACACAACCACCAGGAGACTCGAACCCTAGCTAGCACAGATGCTTCACAACTGGCATAGCTGATATGCCAGTAACCCACTACACCAAACTCAGACCCTAAAAGGGATGGAAATTTCGGGGTATTTAACTCCCAAAAAATCCCCACCCCCCAAGAGCACCAGAGCAGGTGAGAGGTCACTCACGTTTTTCATCAAGTCCCTGTTAATATGGGAGAACAATGTGTCTATGCTTTATGCACTAATTTGCCTAAACTTAGGTAATTGCACACACAGAGGATCATAAGATTATGGAGACCAGGAGCTGAAGTCCTCATGCAAGTCCAACTTATTTTGTGGCCTCCCATAACACCACTGCACTGAGCTATTGGAACCATACGACCAAAATAGATATTCAAACGCCAAACCTACGTCGTAATATGGCAATGATCGCATTAACCTAGAGTGTTCTAGGTGATCAACACATGACGATTACTGGACTTTTAGGGTTAACATCAAATTGCAGTACAGTTATGTTCAAAATATATCGAGGTTTACAAAAAAAAATTATTTTAAATTTCCTAGTCTAAGTAATATTACAACCAGCCTAAATGTTTATCTCATGCAGCAGACTTGTAAATTTTAGAGGAAATGCCACAATGCTTGATTATGGATTTAATTTAACCAGATAGTAACTGAACCAGCACATGCTTTAAAACAAAAACAACAAAACGTTTACCAGCTTTTTGTATTATGTATTTACAAAATAAAATATATTAGAAAAATGTATACAGTATATACAAAAATAAAGTCAGATAGCTTGTGCCTGGCCAAAATACAACTTAAATGGAATACTGTACAATTTGCA
This sequence comes from Procambarus clarkii, assembly GCF_040958095.1. Taxonomy (NCBI): domain Eukaryota; kingdom Metazoa; phylum Arthropoda; class Malacostraca; order Decapoda; family Cambaridae; genus Procambarus; species Procambarus clarkii. The sequence continues at coordinate 30,007,631 of NC_091201.1, forward strand.
AGCACTACAAATATAGTAAGAGGCATCTCATTTCTATTGTAACTCAAATTAATTACTTAATAAAATTAGACTACAGATGATAAGTACAGCACACAAGAACTTGCCTTCAAAAATTCAGTAATCCACGGCTTCAGCATTGTGTCCGGCTGGAACAAAAGGAAAAACATTTAAGAATTTACTAATTAATACTGAAAATGTTTTCTCAGTTTTAATGTTTTAATTAATGTTACTTGAATAAATACAAGTACTATTATTTATAATATTTATATATATATATATATATATATATTTATTTATTTTGTATAAATGAAGTATACTGTATTTGATTTACACAAGTACAAATAATGTAATAATAAAAATCTATACCCAGTAGGAATACATGAAAAAAAAGGAGGGAAAGTTGAAAAAAAAGGCAAACAAGCTGTGGACAAAAACAATTGGGTGGATTCTATTATTCATCCGGGTGACTGGGTGTCGCTGTAAGGGCTGAATAATTTCAAAGTTAAAGGTGTTGGACAGGCTGATCCTGACCCCTCCACATAGCCATTCTCTCCTTGCACTATTCTTACCCAAGTACCGGATATACTCGCCTCCAATTATTTGCCCATGTAAGATTTCTAGTTTTAATAAGCAATTAAATGCCTTTAAAAGCATCAATTGCATGAATTTTAAATTTTCAGATTTGGTATCATAGGAAGGTGAAAGAAAACATGTCTTAATAAAATTGTTATGGGGTTACTGCAGTACTTATTATATTGGCCAAAGAAACGGTCATTTTGCATTAAAAAGGAATAACAAACTTGAAAATAAATCCAGTCACTTCCTTATTACAACTAAAAATATTTGTGGATATAATTTTCCATGTGCATTAATCTGAGATTTTTGCATGGAATAAAAAATATTCTTAGAGCCAATATGTTTAATATTTATAAAACTTGGCATACTTTAAGTGACAACAAGCATATGTTATTATTTTACTCAATCATGTACAGTATCTTGAGGTTATCTTGAGATGATTTCGGGGCTTTTAGTGTCCCCGCGGCCCGGTCCTCGACCAGGCCTCCACCCCCAGGAAGCAGCCCGTGACAGCTGACTAACACCCAGGTACCTATTTTACTGCTAGGTAACAGGGGCATAGGGTGAAAGAAACTCTGCCCATTGTTTCTCGCCGGCACCTGGGATCGAACCCGGGACCACAGGATCACAAGTCCAGCAGTCCGCTCGGCCGACCGGCTCTCTTCATGGTATATAAATAAAACCCTTAACACTCTTCTGTAAAGTATGGACCATCTTAATAATGTTAATGCAAAAGAAATTACCCTATATGAAGAGAAACTGCAAAGGAATTGTGTAAATATATCATTAGGATCTTTTTCAAATTCAACTTTGGTCACTTTCCAACTTAACATTTGTAAGACAGCACAGGTACAGTACATATTCAATTGTAAAGAACACTGCACAAATTATCTGGAGAATAGGGTCGTTAACCCTACCAAAAACTCGCCCCCATTCCCATTATACAGTACCCAGTGTATACCTGGAGTGGGTTCTGGAAGTTCTTCTACTCCCCAAGCCCAGCCTGGGGCCATGCTTGCCTTAATTCATTGCATCGGGGCACAGTAAGCCGGTGTATACATTATACACGTTTGGCTTTTATCGAGGTGCTACCCTCCCCAAGGCCAAATTACTGACCCCACCCAGGATGCAACCCCACAACAAGCTGACTAACTCTTGAGTACCTACTCACTACTAGGTGAACAGAGGCATTAGGTGAAAGGAAATGTGCCCAACCATTTCTGTCCCGCATGGGATTCAAACCCATAATTCTCGATTGTGCATCGAGACCGAACCCGACTGTACTACCGGGACCCTTGTAATTACTTGGGACTGCATTACAATCCGGATGGTCTGGCACTTCTTGCAGGCATTTTTTTAACACTTCCAGTTTGGTTCTTGCAATATTTCTTATATTTGTTAGCAGGAGATTGAAGAGCCATGGACCTCTGATGTTCACACAGTTTTTGATTATGCCAATAGCATCTCTACTCTTCACAGGCTCTATTCCGCATTTTCTACTGTATTTTTCACTCCATTTTGTTATTTTTGCTGTGCATGTTAGGAATCTGGCATTTAAGTACAGTGGAACCTCAAGTGACCAGCGACTCCAGTTACGATCATTTTGAGTAACGAACGAGCCACTCCAGAAAATCTGTCTCGATTGACGAGCTTACGCTCGATTAACGAGCTAACCACATGGTGATTCCTAGTGTTCCCGCTGATTCTCGGACGCCTCCGACGACAGTGTTGTTGTTTTGCAAGTTGAGCGTTTCACATAATGAGCTCGGTGACAGAACGGATTAAATTCATTAATCGAGGCACCACTATCTTCCATATACAGTATATATTATATGATACCTTTCTAAAGCACTCGTTGAGTGCTTCTGAAACAGTCCCAATAATTTAGGTATTTTACCATGTCTATGCATGATGCATATGTCCTTTTTTAACTTTTTCAGAAATCTCTTCTGCTTTGAAAAGAGAAGCGAGTACTGAGTTGTACATAATGCAGGGAAGCATAAATGATTTCAATAGTAAGAACATTGTGGAAGAAATCCCTGGATTTGAAGATTCTCATAATCTACCCTGTCATTTTTCTGACTGATGATGATGTTTAATTTGTTATGCTCATAAACAGCAGGTCATCTGCCATCGTTATTCCCAAATCCTTTACATGTCCTTTTCCATCTATGAAGATTACCGAGAACTAATGGTGTATTGAACCATATACTATTTCATCAAGTTCTTAATTTTTACCATACATAAGTAATGTATCTGGAATTTATTACTGTTAAAAATCTAGTTTTTTCTGTTGCTCAGATGAAGACAACATTTATATTGGCTTGATTTTTTTTTGTTAATTTTGCCCAGAGGGGCGAGTTTATTGAGCAGTGCCACTCATCCTGCGAGAGGACATATTGCCATAGTAGCATGTACAACACCCCCTATAGGAAGAAAACCTGCTGGGTTGTTCATCCTGTCACTTATACCCAGACATAGCTTGGACTTTCTTAACTGTCCCAAGTGAACAAATTCTCAAACAAGAAGATTAACATTGTCAACCCTTAAAATCTTACGTTATCTTGCGGGTGCAAAAATGGGGGAATATCTTAGGAACAGTACTGTACCTATATTTGATAAATAGGGGAGCCGGTCGGCCGAGCGGACAGCACACTGGACTTGTGATCCTGTGGTCCTGGGTTCGATCCCAGGCGCCGGCGAGAAACAATGGGCAAAGTTTCTTTCACCCTATGCCCCTGTTACCTAGCAGTAAATAGGTACCTGGGTGTTAGTCAGCTGTCACGGGCTGCTTCCTGGGGGTGGAGGCCTGGTCGAGGACCGGGCCGCGGGGACACTAAAGCCCCGAAATCATCTCAAGATAACCTCAAGAAGATAGTGTTTTCCTATCTCAAACAATGTGGGGTTTATTATTCTACACATATTTCTAATGACTTTTAAATGTTCACTTTCTCTCAGGTAGTAGTCAAGGCAGTGTCCATCAATCTCACTTCAGATTCTGCAACTCCTTTGCTCAACTGTTGTTTCCATTCTGAATCACCATGGATATTTGTATCCAAGACGGATTCTTGCTATTACCGATTCTCTCCCGCGGCCACCTCCTCTTCGTCCATAATGATTGGAATTACCAGCAGCAACCATATTATACCAGCATACAGATTCACCGATTTGTTCTTCTATCCTCCTTTCCTCAGTTACCTTGTCACAATGATAATAATAGTACCTGATAATACCTGATAATAGTACCTGATAATAGTGCCTGATAATACAGTACCTCTAATATTCAATATGGTCTCTTTCAGTGCCTTTAGCAGCCAGCACATCTGCTCATTTCCACAGATTCTAACATGGGAGGGGATCCACAGAAATTTGACGACTCTTCCCTGATTAATTAGTACTCTCACAACTCTCTTGATTTCAGCGACAATCGCAAGATTTTCTGCCCGATGTTTACTAAGGCTTTGTAGCACTGCTTGTGAATCAGTTCAGATCACTGCACCATTAGTGTTTTGTTCAAGGAATCTTAACCTCATAACAACTGCAGTTAGCTCTGCTTGTGTTGAAGAGGCATAGTTCTCAATACGTGCTTTTTCTTCATTTCCGTGTTGAAAGGCATTATTCCTAATTACAGTGTATGCTGCACCAGCCCTGCCATTGACAGGATTAGATGACCCATCAGTGTATATTTGATCTAATTCACTTCCGGCTTCTTTATACGTTTCCTGAAGATACCTGTGCCTCATTTCTTGTTGTATTATGTTGGATTTTTTCACTGTCATTACATTGATGATAATCCTGCATGGGTCATCCTCCCAGAAAGGTAACTTCTCTACAGGCATGAGCTCACGGGCTTGCTCAAGTAGGCAACATTCTTCGAGGTAGCAGACTGATCTGAGATGCCATTTTTTGCTTCTCCTGTTTCCTCCTGTAAGTAGCACAGAACTTAGTTTTTTTTGGCAATATCATGGTTATGAGAATCTCTGGCTATCTTAATTGTAAGCTTCACATTCAGTTCCTTAATTCTGCTTTTAATACTGGGGAGAGAGCTTCTCTCACAGATTAGATGTTTTGGCAGTTCTTGGGATTCTAAGAATGATTGGCAGGGCTTCATTTTGGATGCTTTCAAGTTTTTTCACACCGCTTTGAGAATAAGTGCACAAAACTGGTGCGGCATAGTCTATGACAGAGCACACATAGGCTGTGTACATCAGTTTAAGCACGGCAATATTGGAATTGATTTTGTTTTACTGTTACCCTTTGCATTCTGTTTGACATGAAATGTCAAACAGTAAGGCAAATCCTTTGCCTTACTTGTCCGATTTTCCTACTCCTTTATTTTATTGACTATCATGCCATGGTCACATTTGTCAAATGCCAGTGCAGTGTGTGTACAACATCTGCATTTTGTTTTTGTTTTTCTTGTAAGAAATAATTTTGTAATGGATGACTGGTTTGATAAAACTGCAATTTAGGTGTGTTCCAGAGTTTTGTGATGTCACTTACACAATTCAAAAATTCAGTATACAAGAATTGTGCCTTGAAGGTCAGGGTAAAAATGTGGAGGGGTGTTAATCTGGTGCAGACCAAATATTAATAATTGTAGTATGCCAAATTTCATGTATGCAAATGATATTTGTTTTTTGCAGTGAGAGATATATATAGACTAGATGAAAATTTTATCTGTGTAGAACTGTTAAAAGATAATATGGACAAAAAGTAGTTATGGTGGCAAAGAGAGGATGCAATTCTGCGAGTGAAATAAATGTGAATAATGAGGTACTGGAAATTTTCAATCTGAACACTTATGATATGCAATTTATAAGTCGGTGGAAGAAATTGGTTGGTGCAACCAAGGCTGGAAGGCTGCATGAAAGATTGGTAGTGCTGACCCGAAGACCCATTTATGGTTGCAACACTATGGTGTAATATGAACATTAAAAATCAAACCAAAACAATATACAGATACTGCAAATGGGTAATTTAAGAAATGTGTGTGGTATTAAAGTAAGGAGTGAAAATGCTGTAAATAGACGAAGTATTAAATATGCAGGCGATGAGTCACAATAACGTGGCTGAAGTATGTTGACCAGACCACACACTAGAAGTTGAAGGGACGACGACGTTTCGGTCCGTCCTGGACCATTCTCACAATCGACTTGAGAATGGTCCAGGACGGACCGAAACGTCGTCGTCCCTTCAACTTCTAGTGTGTGGTCTGGTCAACAAAGTATTAAAAGTCAATAAACCACAAGATTGAGCGGTGCATGACGATTGGTGCACTTTGAACAAATCTACGATGGTAGATCAGAAAAAAAAGACTACATTCAAGTAAATTTGAGGGAAAGAGAAGAGAAGAGAAGCAAAAGGTCAACTAGATAGTAGGGAGACATGATGAGAATGTGAGGTGGTGTATAGTAACTTAACACTTCACAGGATATATTAGGGGGTCCAGGCTGGGTGGAAGCGAATTGAAATGGTGAATTGTGTGACAAGTTATGAGCACAACAGTACATCTGGTCTTATAAAGCAATAGTGCTGCTGCTGTGGATTAGTGTTCATTAATTAATTCATGCTGGAGCATGAATTAATTAATGAATGGACGAGCAATATTTATTTATTCCACTATATTATTCACCTTTTTCTCTCTGGCTTGATATCTCCCCCACCCCATAAAAGTGGGAATGGGACAATAATAATGTAATTTATTATTTAATGAACAATACAATTTTTGAAATATTATTTTCACACAAGATTAGCTAGTCCTAAAAGTATTTAAACATGAAATAAAAACAGTAATGTACAGCAACAGGCAAATGGGGGGGGGGGGATCTTCAACAAGCCGCTGGCTTCCTGTCCTCATTGAGGCCACTAGGGTTAGTGGCCGTCAGGTAAATTAGGTAATTTGCAATTAACCAAAATAATATCCATAGACGAATAGATATAAAGCGTTCTGCCAATTGTCAGAAAACCTGGTGTCAAAATTCAGATGCCAAGGCATTGTATCATTTATTAGTAAAGGAATTTTTTAAGTATAAGAAGTTGGTGAATATTTTTTATATTACACCGCCTATTTTGTTTCAATACTACAATATTAGTATATATTTGTAAAACATAAGTAATTATCAAAAGAAGGCACCAAGCCGGGGGGACACTATAACAATGTACTGTACTTAGATCCCATATACAGTATTCGGGCTCCTGGGGATTCAAACACTGGTATCACAGCGAGCCAGATACCACATCAGGTACAAAAGTTCAGTGGCTAATTTTATGGGAACCCCTAAGAGTCAAGATCTGTAATAATAATTAATCATTTTTGTCATGAACAGGTAACCCTGTGCATATACAGTATGTACTTTAGGTTTGTATCAAGGTATCTCTCCAGGCTGAACTAGTGCCCTTTTTCCTAGGATGCAACGACACAACAGTTGCTTAATTTTCGAGTACCTATTACTGTTAGATGGAAGGAAAACGTGCCTATTTCTGTTCTGCCCGTGACTCAAACCCTGGATTCCCGATTGTGAGTTTAGAATGAACCAAAGTAGTTTTATATTGTTGGCAACTTATTTTGCCACTCCCTTATAGCTGAACATTGGACACTTCCATGTTTGGAAGGTCATTCCTTCAAAACAACTGACAAAGTCTGTTGTTAATATACAAGGCAGCATGATGTATTTAAAATACACTGCTTCTATTTTCAAATGATTTGAAGATACAATACTGTGCTTGGTATTGGTTCTCATATTGGCAACAGACTATCTGTGGTGTTGAAATCCATACACATCGTTTACGATCCATGATGCATATTTTTTTATGTCTACCCGTGTCATTCTACAGTTTAAGAACCAAACATTCCCCTTAAATTTAGAGATAAAAAATGATTTTTGCAAAGAGCATACATAGAATTATGGAAAACTGAATGTTCTAATATACGCTATAATAATTCTGTATTATATACCTTTCATATTTGAATATGTATTTGTATTATGTACATATATTCAAAAAGTTTCTGAAATGTTTTGGTTTCATTCTACACATCCTTGTAAACCTCATTTATCTCATGTTTTCTTTTACACTAGTGATTATAAAGATGTCTCACAGTCTCCGTGGTGTAGTGGTAAGACACTCGCCTGGCGTTCCGCGAGCGCTATGTCATGGGTTCGTATCCTGGCCGGGGAGGATTTACTGGGCGCAATTCCTTAACTGTAGCCTCTGTTTAACGCAACAGTAAAATGTGTACTTGGATGAAAAAACGATTCTTCGCGGCAGGGGATCGTATTCCAGGGACCTGCCCGAAACGCTACGCGTACTAGTGGCTGTACAAGAATGTAACAACTCTTGTATATATCTCAAAAAAAAAAAAAAAAAAAAAAAAAAAAGATGTTGGCAACTTTACCGTAAGCAATTTATAAATAGAGTACCCGGTAATTAAAAGAGGTTCCGACAGGCATGCGTTTCCTTCCAGATCATGGTATAAAACATTCTACCTTTAAATGAATACAAACTACATCGTACACAAGATTACAAAAGATTCTAGGGTAGGTTTACAAAAGAATTTTAAAACCTACCTAGCTTTACCCAACACAAGCTAACACACCCTAATAACTCGCCAACACACACCTGTATCAAGTTTTCAAAGAAAAGTTTAGGCAAAATGCTAGGGTTGGGGCATTTAACCATGCCCCATCTAAATAGAATATCAGAGAACAAAATATTTGTTTCTAAAATGACTGGCTGGTTAATGTACAATCAACTTAAAGTACAAGCAACCATATAGATGCCGGACCAACCAGGCTGCGGTGGATATGTGGGCCTGCGGGCCACTCCAAGCAGCAGCCTCTTGGACAAAGTTATCACAAGTCGAGCCTGGCCTCGGGGAGTAGAACTCCTCCCAGAACCCTCTCCAGGTGTATATATATATATATATATATATATAAAAAAATTATATACTGTGTAATATATATATATATATATATATATATATATATATATATATATATATATATATATATATATATATATATATATATATATATATATATATATATATATATATATATATATATATATATATATATATATATATATATATATATATATATATATATATATATATATATATATATATATATATATATATATATATATATATATATATATATATATATATATATATATATATATATATATATATATATATATATATATATATATATATATATATATATATATATATATATATATATATATATATATATATATATATATATATATATATATATATATATATATATATATATATATGTCGTACCTAATAGCCAGAACTCACTTCTCAGCCTACTATTCAAGGCCCGATTTGCCTAATAAGCCAATTTTTCCTGAATTAATATATTTACTATAATTTTTTTCTTATGAAATGATAAAGCAACCCTTTTCTCTATGTATGAGGTCAATTTTTTTTTATTGGAGTTAAAATTAACGTAGATATATGACCGAACCTAACCAACCCTACCTAACCTAACCTAACGTATATTTATAGGTAAGGTTAGGTTAGGTAGCCAAAAAAAGCTAGGTTAGGTTAGGTTAGGTAGGTTAGGTAGACGAAAAAACATTAATTCATGAAAACTTGGCTTATTAGGCAAATCGGGCCTTGAATAGTAGGCTGAGAAGTGCGTTCTGGCTATTAGGTACGACATATATATATATATATATATATATATATATATATATATATATATATATATATATATATATATATATATATATATATATATATATATATATATATATATATATATATATATATATATATATATATATATATATATATATATATATATATATATATATATATATATATGTCGTACCTAGTAGCCAGAACGCACTTCTCAGCCTACTATGCAAGGCCCGATTTGCCTAATAAGCCAAGTTTTCCTGAAATAATATATTTTCTCTAATTTGTTTCTTATGAAATGATAGAGCTACCCATTTCATTATGTATGAGGTCAATTTTTTTTTATTGGAGTTAAAATTAACGTAGATTTATGACAGAACCTAACCAACCCTACCTAACCTAACCTAACCTATCTTCATAGGTTAGGTTAGGTTAGGTAGCCGAAAAAGTTAGGTTAGGTTAGGTTAGGTAGGTTAGGTAGTCGAAAAACAATTAATTCATGAAAACTTGGCTTATTAGGCAAATCGGGCCTTGAATAGTAGGCTGAGAAGTGCGTTCTGGCTACTAGGTACGACATATATATATATATATATATATATATATATATATATATATATATATATATATATGTCGTACCTAGTAGCCAGAACTCACTTCTCAGCCTACTATGCAAGGCCCGATTTGCCTAATAAGCCAAGTTTTCATGAATTAATTGCTTTTCGACTACCTAACCTACCTAACCTAACCTTACTTTTTCGGCTACCTAACCTAACCTAACCTATAAAGATAGGTTAGGTTAGGTTAGGTAGGGTTGGTTAGGTTCGGTCATATATCTACGTTAATTTTAACTCCAATAAAAAAAATTGACCTCTTACATAATGAAATGGGTTGCTTTATCATTTCATAAGAAAAAAATTAGAGAAAATATATTAATTCATGAAAACTTGGCTTATTAGGCAAATCGGGCCTTGCATTGTAGGCTGAAAAGTGAGTTCTGGCTACTAGGTACGACATATATATATATATATATATATATATATATATATATATATATATATATATATATATATATATATATATATATATATATATATATATATATATATATATATATATATATATATATTATATATATATATATATATATATATATATATATATATATATATATATATATATATATATATATATATATATATATATATATATATATATATATATATATATATATATAATAATAATAATATCTTTGAGGCCTGTACGTACTTTACACAAAACTAGGCTTCGATAATGCCCTAATCCTAGTTTGGTCTCTAAAAAAAAGAACCTAAGGAGAGTGGATATGATGGATAGAAGTATATGGTTTGTGTATTAAGGTAAACTATACTACAGTATTCAGGCAACTGTCATTGGGGTACTACTCTCCTAGGCTACAGTTCACCACATAACAATCACTACCTTGCTTGTACCAACTGCATTTTCTTTACAATACATCTTGTATCCATATAATACAGTGCACTATGGGTCTGTATCCAACATTTAGCAATATTTTGGTTACAATACAGTTCATTCATTATCCAAATTACTCTTAATATCCCGTGATGCTGAAAAGTTTTAACTATTTTCTAATATGACGAGTTTTCCAGACAACATTGCCATCTTCACGTACAGTTACGATCTGCTTCTATACTTTTGATTCTATATAGTATTATAATTGTTAAGTCTGAGCTCTTGAGCCAGCGTCGATGTGATAGTCATTTAACACATTTTGTAAGCCTAAGGAAAGGCCTACACAAGTTTTAAATTATACGTATTGATTCTCTCAAGTTGTCAATGACCTGACCCGAGGCGAGTTTTCTCTTGACCTCTTGACCTGACCCCCTTAAAAACAACACACACCAAAATACAGCAGCAGCAGCTCTGATATGGGGGTCACCGCCCCCCTCGCCAGCCCGCCCTTTCCTCACCTGCTCGAAGCACGAGGCAATATTGGCCGTAACGAGCAGCATCCGAGTACTAGGGGTGCCAGCCATGGTGAGGAGAGGCACTGTCACAACCTGCGAGTGCCACACACAGACTAGCCAAGGGGAGGGCCAACTAGAGGAGGGGGGGGTGGTGGCGGTGCCAGTCTCTCGCCTCACTTCGCGGGCTTCCTCTTTATTAGATTACGGCGCCATCCCGTCGAGAAGAGCACCTCCACCACCTGCCGGCACTGGTGCATGGGTGAGCCAACTGGAGGAGCAATAAACCACGCCTACAGCCGCCGCCGCCGCCGCCGCCCGTCGATACTCCACACTGACCTCGTCCCGCACCACAGAAAACGGGCCGCCAGGGGCCGAGGGGGGCTACGCCGCCATAATATTATGCCTCACACTCATTACAACTTCTCTTATTATTGCCTTTCCACTCCCATCTGCATCGTGAGCCAAGGCTTTTCTTGTATGAGTTATTCCCATTGCTCTAGTAACTTGTGACGCAATGTTGTTTTTTTAATAAAATGTAGGCTTGTGTTCTACTTATTTTTTGTGTTCCCTGAGCGATAGCATGCAATGGTATTTTATTATATTTTATTTCAATCATATACAGGAAGGTAACAATACGTCAGACGTATGTGAGGATGGATTTGCCGTGTCCATGAAGATTTTGTAACACATGTCTCTTGGATTCGAGTGTTAATGTGTGTTTAAAATGGGTGAAAGAAGAGTTTGGTTAGAGAGGGAGGTGTGGCAAGAAGCGCCGCGCCCCCACCCACACACTCCCCGCCTCCGAATCTCCCACTTGTCTCACTCCGAGATGGCCGGATTTAGGATGCGACGGAGCAAGGTTTCAATAGTCCTAGGATGCTTCCTGGTGCTCTTCTTACTCCTGAAGAAGGGGACGCAGCTGCTGCACTTCGAGCACTTCATCCCCAGCCAAGAGCCCAAGGATGTGTGGGACGTGGTGGCCGATTTCAGTAACATGCCACAGTTGAACACGAGAATGTGAGTACTGTATAGCCCCAAACGTCTCCCTCTATATACATTCTTAACTCTCAAAGGTGTGCTCTCCTGTCCTCAGAACTGTTCTTCGATTGGGTTAAGAACGTAGCGGTTTATTTCAAAGGTGGTAAGTTTGTTAATGATCTTAGGTAAGAAAATACACGACTTTGATCAGGCGTCGCAAGAGGACACCAATAAGCCCAAACTGGAGTCAGGCTCCGAATGCAGCATCCTTCAATATATCAAACATTGCATAATATTCGAAGACTTGCCCAAGCAGAAATATAAGTGAAAGTCTATTAATGTGATGTCAGGTAAATGTATATATATATATATATATATATATATATATATATATATATATATATATATATATATATATATATATATATATATATATATATATATATATATATTCAGGAAATAGTTAATAAGCTTAATTATCCATACACCAGTACACCTACCCACATGTACACAAGGCAAGCACACACACTCGCCAGAACACATGCACTCTCGCATTTCATTTGCTCTCTCATGATTCTATGTATGACTAACTATCCTGTGAGAAGGAGGATATTAGATGAACTCTTTACTAGTAAATACACACACACACACACACACACACACACACACACACACACACACACACACACACACACACACACACACACACACACACACACACACACACACCAATATATGTATGTATGTATTCATTTAGTTGTGTTTGCGGGGGTTGAGCTCTGCTCTTTCGGCCCGCCTCTCAACTGTCAATCAACTTTTATTAACTACTAACGTTTTGTTTGTATGTATGTATGTATGTGTTTACTAGTTGTGTTTTTGCGGGGGTTGAGCTTTGCTCTTTCGGCCCGCCTCTCAACTGTTTACTAACTACTTTTTTTTTCCACACCACACACACACACACACACACACCCCAGGAAGCAGCCCGTGACAGCTGACTAACTCCCAGGTACCTCTTTACTGCTAGGTAACAGGGGCACTTAATGTGAAAGAAACTTTGCCCATTTGTTTCTGCCTTGTGCGGGAATCGAACCCGCGCCACAGAATTACGAGTCCTGCGCGCTATCCACCAGGCTACGAGGCCCCCATGTATGTATGTATGTATGTATGTATGTATGTATGTATGTATGTATGTATGTACGTATGTATGTATGTATGTATGTATGTATGTATGTATGTATGTATGTATGTATGTGTATGTATATGTATATGCAAACAAGCCTGAACGGTCTCCAGGCACATATGCAACTGAAAACTCACACCCCAGAAGTGACTCGAACTCATACTGCCAGAAGCACTCTGCAACTGATGTACAGGATCCCTTAACCACTCGACCATCACGACCGGACATAAGAGGATGGTTGTGTTCCTCACGTATGCCCAAAAGAATGAGGTGATTTGATAAAATACCATGCCCAAGATTACCAACCGAGTGCCGGCGGGGGGATGGAAATAGCCTCGGCTACCATCCTCTTTTGTCCGGTCGTGTTGGTCGAGCGGTTAAGGGATCCTGTATGCCAGCAGAGTGCTCCTGGCAGTATGGGTTCGAGTCACTTCTGGGGTGTGAGTTTTCAGTTGCATATAGTCCTGGGGATCATTCAGGCTTGTTTATATATATATATATATATATATATATATATATATATATATATATATATATATATATATATATATATATATATATATATATATATATATATATATATATAATCTGTGAGACATGGTGGAGGTAGTAGTATGGCTTGTGCATGTATAGTTGCCGCTTGAACTGTCTAACTTGACTTTATTGATGATGCAACTGCTGAGTGCATCAACAGAATAACTTCGGAGGTATACAGAAACATATCTGCTCAGACCCAATTAAATTCTTTAAACCCCATTGGGCAGCCCTTCACCTTCCAGCAAGACTCCTGGTTCAACCTAGACGACGAGCGGGTGTCTGCACACCTGCTCTACCTTGGAACCGCCGGAACACCTGGCGCGATTTTGATAGTGGTTCTCGATACTCAGGTGCTTGTGGTTAGGTGATCTTGGTGGGGTCCTGGTGTGCCCTCGGGGCGTGCTGAGCGTCTGGCTCCTGCTTTGCCGAATGTCACTGTAAGACGTAATTGTGTTCATGGCCAATTGGGCTCGACTTTAGACGCTATCGTGATTCTGCCGTTTGGTCATGGCTTCGTTCGACTACCCAAAGGCAATAGGACGCCTGACGCCTTATCGCCTGGGGGGTCACCAGATATCAATAGTTTTCCCTTCTGGTTTTCTGTATAGATTGGGATCTTGAACGCTCCTCTTGATCTCTCCCCTCCAGAGGTCTTCCCCGCCTGAGGCAGGCCTCAATAAACATCTTCCTAACAGTGTTTATTTACCGCTAAGCATAATGGTTTTCTGTGGATAGGCGACGTAAATATAGCCGCAAGACTTCGTTTCACCCTGCACAGGAACCCCCGGGGCACACGTGGAACTTGTACCGTCGTGACCCCGACAGCTGCTACCTCGCAGCAGGACACTAACAAGATACTGCCGAAGCAACCAAGGAGTTGTTCAAGGCCGAAAAGTGTAATGTTCTTAAATGCTTAAGTCAATCATCTGACCTGAACCCATGTGAGCATGCGTTTTAATTGATGAACACGGAAGATAAAAAGCCCTTGAAACAAACAGCAACTGTAGATGGCTCTTTTGTTATTAACAAACTTAGGTACTGCAGTAGAGGACTGGCAGAGGTTCACCAGGGAAGACATCCAGCCTCTGGTGATGTCTATAGATCGCAGACATAAGGCGCTCATCGCATGCAAAGGATTTCCAACCAAATAGTAAATACGACAGCTTTGTTCAAGAGTATATTAATGTGTTAAGTTACTTTTAATCCTCCATAATGGGAATCTATGAACAAAAAGGGCTGCGGTTCTTAACATGGTCCACCCGATATTGATGTACAAGCCTCATATCTGCACTTTAACCTCATAGCCACTGTATAATTGCAATTGAATATGCTGGACAACAGAGCCGAAGCAACATTGTGAGTAATATATTTCCACCTATGTCCCCCATGCTCGTGTGCAGCCTATAACTCTCCTTGTCTACCCTCTCAATTATTATCTTTATTTTGGCTTTCTTTTCAGATTCTGAGAATTAACAAAAAAAAAAAAACATACTGTGCTGCTATTTTTTCTATATAATCGAAGTCTACAGGAGCTGTAACTAAACATTTTATACGGCAAACATCTGAATAATGGAAAATTCCATTACTTTTAATAATTTTTTAATTAACTGCTTAATCATATCTCTCAGTTCGTGATGAAGGTGGAAGACTAACGGCGACTTGACCACTCACACACACACACACACACACACACACACACACACACACACACACACACACACACACACACACACACACACACACACACACACACACACACACACACACACACACACACACACACACACACACACACACACACACAACACTGTGTGTGTGTGTGTGTGTGTGTGTGTGTGTGTGTGTGTGTGTGTGTGTGTGTGTGTGTGTGTGTGTGATGCAGGACCTTGTACAGGATTGACATGCCATTGTTTTACACGGGTCTCTTCCCTACCCCCCCCCCCTTCCCTACCCTCCATATCTGGCCCTCTGACGTCATCATCCCGACCCCAGATCCAGGATAACACCCCCTCCCCCCCTCCCCTCTATCCTTCCCCTCCCCCTCATACATTGTTCACCTGTCGTCCCCTCGTCCCCCACTTGCCTCTCCACTATCCTCTTTTATTGTGTTTTTACTGGTGATTGTTGTGTGACGAGTGCTCACCTAGATGTGCTTGTTGGGTCGGCCGTCAGCGCCTGTGCCCCGCCGTAGAAGCTATCTTGAGGTTATCTTGAGTTGATTTCGGAGTTTTAGTGTCCCCGCGGCCCGATCCTCGACCAGGCCTCCACCCCCAGGAAGCAGCCCGTGACAGCTGACTAACTCCCAGGTACCTATTTACTGCTAGGTAACAGCTATACTTACTGTTTGACACAATGTCTACTGTTTCACTGGTCTTGTCTATCTGCATGTTAACTCTCGTCCACTAAATAAGTTCTTTCTTTCATCTCAGTGTCTTTAGTTTTCATATGCCTCACTGTCTTATTCCTCCCTGTGAACACTAATTCTTTACCCATGTAGCCAATTTCTATTAGAATCTTGTATGTCGTTATCATGTCTCCATTTCCATTATGATCTGGTAATTCTTGGGGAATACTACATCACATATTATTCCGCCATTGGTATTATATTGCTTCGTCAATATTATCCTGCAACTCCATCCCCTTGTTTATGATGCTAACTGCAAGTGTGTGCTGGATCTTGAGGGTAGTTCCTGAATTTACCTGGTTTATCTGAGGGCCACTAGCTTTAGTGGCCTCGACGGGGCATGAAGCCGGGGATTCGTCAAAGGTTCGTCGAAGTCGACGAACCCCTCACTGTCGAAGTCTTCACCCCTCTGTCGAAGTCTTCACCCCTCTGTCGAAGTCATCGTCCCACTGTCGAAGTCTTCACCCCTCTGTCGAAGTCTTCACCCCTCTGTCGAAGTCTTCACCCCTCTGTCGAAGTCTTCACCCCTCTGTCGAAGTCTTCACCCCTCTGTCGAAGTCATCGTCCCACTGTCGAAGTCTTCACCCCTCTGTCGAAGTCTTCACCCCTCTGTCGAAGTCATCGTCCCACTGTCGAAGTCTTCACCCCTCTGTCGAAGTCTTCACCCCTCTGTCGAAGTCATCGTCCCTCTGTTGAAGTCTTCACCCCTCTGTCGAAGTCTTCACCCCTCTGTCGAAGTCTTCACCCCTCTGTCGAAGTCTTCACCCCTCTGTCGAAGTCTTCACCCCTCTGTCGAAGTCTTCACCCCTCTGTCGAAGTCTTCACCCCTCTGTCGAAGTCTTCACCCCTCTGTCGAAGTCTTCGTCGATATAGAGCAAGCACACGATACGACCTCAGGCAGGTTATACTCCTACAACTATGCGACCTGGCGGTATACTCCTACAACTATGCGACCTGGCGGTATACTCCTACAAGTATGCGACCTGGCGGTATACTCCTACAACTATGCGACCTGGCGGTATACTCCTACAACTATGCGACCTGGCGGTATACTCCTACAACTATGCGACCTGGCGGTATACTCCTACAACTATGCGACCTGGCGGTATACTCCTACAACTATGCGACCTGGCGGTATACTCCTACAACTATGCGACCTGGCGGTATACTCCTACAACTATGCGACCTGGCGGTATACTCCTACAACTATGCGACCTGGCGGTATACTCCTACAACTATGCGACCTGGCGGTATACTCCTACAAGTATACAATATAGATCTTAGGAGGTCGTGTAATAACCTTTATTACCAGGTCTCTACACCTAAGATATACACAGGTCAGAACGGGAAATAAGTTAATCAGCCGAGACTCTCCAGCGGAAGAGGGTCCCTCGAGGACTTATATATTGTATAGTCAGCTTCCTCGCTCCCAGAAACGGTGTTACAACTGTCATAGACGGATGAGTCAACAGCTGTCATAGACAGAGGAGTCAGCAGTTGTCATAGACGGAGGAGTCAACAGCTGTCATAGACGGAGGAGTCAGCAGTTGTCATAGACGGAGGGGTCAACAGCTGTCATAGACGGAGGAGTCAGCAGTTGTCATAGACGGAGGGGTCAACAGCTGTCATAGACGGAGGAGTCAGCAGTTGTCATAGACGGAGGGATCAACAGCTGTCATAGACAGAGGAGTCAGCAGTTGTCATAGACGGAGGAGTCAACAGCTGTCATAGACGGAGGAGTCAGCAGTTGTCATAGACGGAGGGGTCAACAGCTGTCATAGACGGAGGAGTCAGCAGTTGTCATAGACGGAGGGATCAACAGCTGTCATAGACGGAGGAGTCAGCAGTTGTCATAGACGGAAGTGTCAACAGGTTTTAGTTAAAGACCTTGTCGTATATCTAACGAGTCCCTACATGGGACCCAAGCACCCTTGTGGCGCATACAATAGGCTTTATCTTCTCCCCACACCCACAACAGTGGTGGTGGCTAAAATTTCCCAGGCAGAGGGGGAGTCCTCTGATTATGTCGACAATTTGATTATGTCGACCCTTTATTATGTTATCTCTTGCAAAGAAGGCTCTAAGCATGTCTGTGCACCATCGAGGGGTCTCGTCTGTGTACATGGGGGTTGCCGCATTTTCCCGCCCTGTGCTGGATCGGGAGATATGGCACTGAATTATCCCAAAGGATTTTCTGGGTCTCTCCTAAACTGTCGACTTCACCGTCGCATCTGCTGGTCTACTGACCCATCTGTGAAGTATGTGAAGCTGTCAGATACCAAGTTTGCTTCTATATTCATCTGTGCAATGTTGCGTAGCAGTTGGGGATTAGTCTGATTCTTTTTTTCCTTCAGGAGACACAATGTTAAAAGTGCGGTGAGAGGGATTCCCAAGGGACTTGCATAACGAAGTCTGCATGTATTTCGTCGATATCCCCCTCTCAATGATTGTATTTGTGATCTCGAATATATTGAGTGTTTATTGCAATGTACCTGTACCTTACCCATGACCACCTTCCTCCAACACTTGTGGTGCGGCCATACCTGTCGCCCATCCAATTACTGCATGCCTCTTACTTTCTCTGTCCCCCCTCTCCTCTGCATCTCACTTTCTCTCGTTCTCCCCGCCTCTCTCTGCCACCCGCCTCTCACGCTATGCTGTGTATGTTATTTATTATTATTAACATCTCTATTGACAAAATTAATTACAATTTTGCCTAATCTGAGGATTTTGCTAGTCTTATTAAAGTGAGGATAATGCTGGTATTCACTGTCACGCAGGACAGAGGGTCATACATAAGACAATAGGTCTAAACTGTAGGCTGAAGCACATATATATCATGGTTACAATCAATGTTTTAATGCCGCCAGAGTGCGGTGGGAGCTGGTGGACGAGTCTGGCAACTACGACAGCTGGAGGTACGGGGTCATCACCTACGAGACGATGCTGGGGGGGTCGGTGCTGGGGCTGAACGAGAACCACGGAGAGGTGCTGGTGGAGCCCCTGGCCGCCCCTGACCACTACTACCAACAGGAGGTCTACACCACCAACAGCCTCTACGGCCTCATCACTGGTCAGTCTACCAATCACAAACTTTATTTCTGAATGGTTGGACAATTATAATTGAATTAGTTTACAAAATTTAAAGCACATTATTCATTTACTTACACCAGAAAAGACTAATTGTACCTATATATATAGTCATAATTATACAATTTATATATATAATAAAAAGGGCAATGTTAATTATGATATGATATTGAATAAATGAAAACAATAATCCAAGAAATTAGTGCTTTAATCTCTATAGAATACTCTAGTTCAACCTTTATTGAAGGTAAATTTCTTTTAAAATGGATTACTTAAACTGCAGTTGAGCTCAGAATTGATTAGCTTGATAATCCTATTAAAAACACATAAAATACTTATGGGGATTGACAGAGTGGAAAATGAAGAAATCTTCATAATGAACACCAATAGAACAAGACGGTGTGGATGGAAGATTGAGAGAAAAAAAAAACAGACGAGCCTTAAATGTAGGAGGAAAATTGCATAAACTAATTAAGCAGATTGTGGAAGTGAACTCCATTTATAATTTCAAAAGCGTATATGATACAAAAAACATTTTTTTGTATCATAACAAATTATCTAACCTAATTAGGTTAGATAAAAAAGTCATTGTATTTGACAAGTGAAAACCTTGACGGGAATTCGAGCCCAGCGTTCTCAGATTGCTGCTGCTTAACTAGTCCTCTCGACTAATTGGTCGCGTTTTTAATACGTTAATGTAACTAACGTTACAAAATACAACCTATTACGAAAGTAATAGCTCATAAATATTCACGTTTTCTATGCATCAGACTCGATAGGTTGGGTGGGTTGATTGGTTTCGTCCGGCTAAAAGGTTGGATCAAAGGCAAATCAAAAGAACGGGCTGGTTCACGACATAAGGTCAAAGAACAAGCATGACCACACCTATGACCTTACACGGAGGCTTGAGGTCTGTCTAAGACATTATATCAGCTTCTACTACCTCATGTACATCTGGTCACTCAGTAAGCTAAAATTGCTCTACCTCAGTTACCCTGTGAATCAACAAGTGACGATGTCCGCAGCCTAATAGTTAACATCCTTGTAACTCATGTTTGTCGACCACAAGGATATACATCGAGAGGTGTATTCCTCGTTTAGATGTATAGACACTGAAAGGTTAGGTTAGGTTAGTTCTGACTGTTCAAAACTAAAGTATACTTACGAGTTGGTTAGGTTAGGTTAGGTTAGGTTAGGTTAGGTTAGGTTAGGTTAGTTCTGACTGTTCAAAACTAAAGTATACTTACGAGTTGGTTAGGTTAGGTTAGGTTAGGTTAGGTTAGGTTAGTTCTGACTGTTCAAAACTAAAGTATACTTACGAGTTGGTTAGTAAACTATTATGGTGGCCGTAATAACCTTCCAGAAGCTGATAGGCCTAAACGCAGCACCAAACCATTTTTGGCTACGGGCAACCTTCATAATAATAGTAACAATGACAATAATTAACAATAATAATTGTTATTATATTGGCTTATTAGTATTGTTAATTTCTTTTAGTAAAATTATAGCACTTGACGTCTGTTAAACACCATTTTGTGTCACAGACATCCATTCACGATGTTTGAAGTGACCACGTTATGATTGGCAGCCTATTGTCAGAGCAAGATAGCTAATTGTGCGTGTTATGATAGGAGAGTCAGCACTGGCCCATCCACAGGCTATCCTCGTCCAAGCTATGGTCGTCCCAAACCCATCCTCAGGCGTGCTATCTTGCACAAAGGAACTTTATAATAATAATAATAATAATAATAATAATAATAATAATAATAATAATAATAATAATAATAATAATATAAATAATAATAAAAATAACAATAAAAATAATAATTTATCAATGTTAAAGTATATACATATGATACAATGGAAAATTCACATGCAAGAAATGTACATTATATATATAGCCACTAATACGCAGAGCGGGATTTTGTAAACTGTGAAAGACACGGTCCAGACTCCGGAATATGGATGTTTGGCAGTGCGTCGAATATTCGGCAGTGCGTCGAATATTCGGCAGTGCGTCGAATATTCGGCAGTGCGTCGAATATTCGGCAGTGCGTCGAATATTCGGCAGTGCGTCGAATATTCCTCAGTGCGTCGAATATTCGGCAGTGCGTCGAATATTCGGCAGTGTGTCGAATATTCGGCAGTGCGTCGAATATTCGGCAGTGTGTCGAATATTCGGCAGTGCGTCGAATATTCGGCAGTGTGTCGAATATTCGGCAGTGTGTCGAATATTCGGCAGTGCGTCGAATATTCGGCAGTGTGTCGAATATTCGGCAGTGTGTCGAATATTCGGCAGTGTGTCGAATATTCGGCAGTGCGTCGAATATTCGGCAGTGTCGAATATTCGGCAGTGTGTCGAATATTCGGCAGTGTGTCGAATATTCGGCAGTGTCGAATATTCGGCAGTGTGTCGAATATTCGGCAGTGCGTCGAATATTCGGCAGTGCGTCGAATATTCGACAATGTGTCGAATATTCGGCAGTGCGTCGAATATTCGGCAGTGTGTCGAATATTCGGCAGTGCGTCGAATATTCGGCAGTGCGTCGAATATTCGGCAGTGCGTCGAATATTCGGCAGTGCGTCGAATATTCGGCAGTGTCGAATATTCGGCAGTGCGTCGAATATTCGGCAGTGCGTCGAATATTCTGCAGTGTGTCGAATATTCGGCAGTGCGTCGAATATTCGGCAGTGCGTCGAATATTCGGCAGTGCGTCGAATATTCGGCAGTGCGTCGAATATTCGGCAGTGCGTCGAATATTCGGCAGTGTGTCGAATATTCGGCAGTGTGTCGAATATTCGGCAGTGCGTCGAATATTCGGCAGTGTGTCGAATATTCGGCAGTGCGTCGAATATTCGGCAGTGTGTCGAATATTCGGCAGTGTGTCGAATATTCGGCAGTGCGTCGAATATTCGGCAGTGTGTCGAATATTCGGCAGTGTGTCGAATATTCGGCAGTGTGTCGAATATTCGGCAGTGCGTCGAATATTCGGCAGTGTCGAATATTCGGCAGTGTGTCGAATATTCGGCAGTGTGTCGAATATTCGGCAGTGTGTCGAATATTCGGCAGTGTGTCGAATATTCGGCAGTGCGTCGAATATTCGACAGTGTGTCGAATATTCGGCAGTGCGTCGAATATTCGGCAGTGTGTCGAATATTCGGCAGTGCGTCGAATATTCGGCAGTGCGTCGAATATTCGGCAGTGCGTCGAATATTCGGCAGTGCGTCGAATATTCGGCAGTGTGTCGAATATTCGGCTTGCGTCGAATATTCGGCAGTGCGTCGAATATTCTGCAGTGTGTCGAATATTCGGCAGTGTGTCGAATATTCGGCAGTGCGTCGAATATTCTGCAGTGTGTCGAATATTCGGCAGTGTGTCGAATATTCGGCAGTGTGTCGAATATTCGGCAGTGTGTCGAATATTCGGCAGTGTCGAATATTCGGCAGTGTGTCGAATATTCGGCAGTGTGTCGAATATTCGGCAGTGTGTCGAATATTCGGCAGTGCGTCGAATATTCGGCAGTATGTCGTGTTTGATATAATTTCCCACAAAACCAAAACATCTAACATAGGCTTAATTTGACACAAAACTATAATATATACTACGTAATAATAATTTATATATATTAGAGAAAATACGTTTTTGAATAACGAGTACAAATGAATCTACGACTGTGGCTTTGGGAACGACCAGAGCTTGGACGAGCATAGTCTGAGGATGGACTAGCTGCTTTAAAGTCCATCACGGGCTCACCATAGCCCGTGCTACTTGCAACTTTTTCAACAAAATAACAATAGCTGCGTTAGTCGATTAAGTATAATATAGTCGATTAAGGCAGTGTCTGGGATGCTCCCGGACGCAGGTTCGAATCCTCGTCACGGCCCTTGTGGATTTGTTCATTTAACAATAGCTGCGTTAGAAAGGGTACCCACAAGCCGACGCCACCACACTACTCCTCGCTACATTCTAGTCTGTGGCATCAGAGGTCAAAGGTCAGGAACAATGAAATAGTAAGCAGCGATTGATAGAGGCGAAGTTAGTTATTTATCTATTAAATTCCCTCGAGTCCCATGTTATATGACTTGCTGTGTTCTTAAGGTCAAAGGTCAATTGCAGCGTCAGGAAGTATTGATAGAGGGACCCAAGTAAGGGTCATTACAACTCAACTGTGGCCTCGTTGGCTGTTCATGTTGATCATTACTTATAATAGTAGTAGTAGTACTATTATACTGTAGTTGTAGTAGTAATAGTAATAGTCAGCTTCATTAGGTATTGTAAGTGTGAAGTCTCTGCAGTGTGCAGTCGGAACCCTGTAATGTTACCAGACAAAATAGTCCGTCTTCTACTGTTGCAAGAGATAAGAACATAATAATATAACAAGCACCAGGATTATTGGCCCATTTACGGGGCAGCTCTTCTTTATATCCACACACATTCATATATATATATATATATATATATATATATATATATATATATATATATATATATATATATATATATATATATATATATATATATATATATGTCTAACTTACGCTTAAAACTATCCATAGCTCCCACGTCCATTATGTCACTCGGCAATTTACGCCAAAAATCAACTATCATGTTTCCAAACCAGTATTTACCCAGGTCTTATTTTAATCTAAACTTATCCAATTTGTATACATTGTATCGTGTTCTAGTTTGTGTTTCTGTATTTAACACATTAATATTTCTTGTAATTTATTTGTATACATCAGGCATTTCACCTTTACTCTTCTAGTTTCTAGAATGTAAACTAAACCTTCTTAACCTATGTACACATTGGAGGTTTCTAATTCTTGGAATAAACTTTGTCATCTTTCTATGTACCCGTTGGAGTGAAGTTATGAGCATCCTATAGTACTGCGACTTAAAATGAAATACAGTCTAATTTCGGCCTAATAAGATCATAATAACCCTGATCGCTAACGCTTCTAAAAATATATCGTAGTATCCTATTGGCCTTATATCGTATATTTATGCAATTATTTTTGGCTTAAAATTCCTACAATAATGATTTTCTGATCTTTTTCGCATTCAGAATTCTCAATTTCAACACTATTCAGCTGATATCTGGCAAGTATCATACTTCGTAGGCCGAGAACACTCCGTTGGTCAACATTACACGGCATCTGCCAGGATTTCTTCCGTTTTAAAAGCCTGTCTAGATTGTCTCGAAGCCATTTTGAGTCTTGAATTTATTTCCCGGTCTAATTTTGTATCGTCTGCAAATCAAAATATTACTGTTTAATCCTCTCCAAATCCTTAATATTATATATATATTATATATAACACTGGTATATATAACCGGCGGCAATATATATATATATATATATATATATATATATATATATATATATATATATATATATATATATATATATATATATATATATATATATATATTATATATATATATTATATATATATATATTGTAAACAACAGAGGTCTCAGGACAGAGCCTTACAACAGTTTCCCAATCCGTCTTAGCTCCATTTATGGTAATTGTTTTCTTTGAAATAGCAATACTCTTCTCTAAATTAGAATAATACCATGAACAACTAACTTTCTAACGTGTCTTTCGTGAGGCACAGTATCGAAGGCTTGGCTAAAGTCAAGGTACACAACGTTGCAATCCTTGCCACTATCAACTGCCTCAAACATGCTGGAAAATACGAGAGAGAAAATTTGTCTAACATGAGCGGTCTTTAGAAAAACCTGTGTTGTGAAAACTTTATTAATCTCGGTGTTAGGTGATCTCCCTGGGTACCGTGATTTCCTTTCAGGCTCCATTCGGAGTTTCGATTTGCCATACAGATATTGCAGCAATCCCTTCAGAAGTCACGACCACCATGTTGCAATCCCACTAGCAATACACCCACCTCCTCTCCACCCACCATGTCTTAAACTTTTGTATTGTGATATATGCTTGGCATACATAACTGGGCGATGCCTTTATGGATTGACTGAAACCGGAAAATATCTAGTTGGGTCATTTTGAGTCACAATCGACTTGAGAATGGTCCAGGACGGACCGAAACGTCGTCGTCCCTTCACCTTCTAATGCGTGGTCTGGTCAACTTACTTTAGCCACGTTATTGTGACTCATCGCCTGCATGTAGTTGGGTCATTATTTATATTATTATTATCTTGTTTACGTTTTAATTTGTTACCTCTTGGTGCCCACAGTCAAGAACTACGGCAAGATGCACTTCCGACGGAGCACTCGAGAGGGTCGGGAAGGCACTCTGGTAGAGCAGGAAGTCTTCAGCGACTGTCCTCTCCTCTTCCACTACCTCTGCGTTATTGAGATCAACCTCGCCAGACACGAGTTCTTCAAGAATCTGGGCAACTGGTTCGCCAAGTAAAACCGGCAGCAGTAGTTAGTAGTGAACCACCGGGTGCTAACTACTAGACTACCGAGGAGTCTACGGGCTCTCTCACACTCTTGACACATACACACATACATGACAATGCAGTACAGTTCGCTTCGTTCACGACTCATACCTGGTTCATGGGGTTCTGGGAGTTCTTCTACTCCCCAAGCCCGGCCCGAGGCCAGGCTTGACTTGTGAGAGCTTGGTCCACCAGGCTGTTGCTTGGAGCGGCCCGCAGGCCCCCATACCCACCACAGCCCGGTTGGTCCGGCACTCCTTGGAGGTAATCGGGGATCCTGAGTTCAATTCCCAGCGAGACAGATATGGTTGGGCACGTTTCCTTTCACCTAATGCCTTTTTATATGTAGGAACCAAGAGGGAGAGAAACTTGAGAACACTCACCCGACACAGAGACGTCTGATCAGTGCCGCTCTGCTCCACGGGTCTCGAACCAACACATACATGGCTTGAAAGTTAACAGGCAACTTAAAGGCGTTATATATGTGTTGGGAGGACGAGACACCATGTGCGTATAACTCTCGTCCTGTAACTACACTAAGGTAGTTACACACGCAGGGGGGGGGCGGGTGGCTGAGTGGACAGCACGCTGGACGCGTGATCCTGTGGTCCGGGGTTCGATTCCCGGCGCCGGCGAGAAACAATGGGTATAGTTTCCTTCACCCTGATGCCCCTGTTACCTAGCAGTAAATAGGTACCTGGGAGTTAGTCAGCTGTCACGGGCTGCTTCGTGTGTGTGTGTGGGGAGGTGGGGGGGAAATAGTAGTTAGTAACAGTTGATTGACAGTTGAGAAGCGGGCCGAAAGAGCAGAGCTCAACTCCCGCAAACACAACTAGGTGAATACACACACACACACACACAAGTCCGAAGGTATGCTACTAGACTAGTCCCAGAACTAAGAGGCATGAGTTATGAGGAAAGGCTGCGGGAAATGCACCTTACGACACTGGAAGACAGAAGAGTAAGGGGGGACATGATCACAACCTACAAAATCCTCAGGAGAATCGACCGGGTAAACAAGGATGAACTATTCAACACTGGTGGGACGCGAACAAGGGGACACAGGTGGAAGCTGAGTACCCAAATGAGCCACAGAGACGTTAGAAAGAACTTTTTCAGTGTCAGAGTAGTTAGTAAATGGAATGCATTAGGAAGTGATGTGGTGGAGGCTGACTCCATACACAGTTTCAAATGTAGATATGACAGAGCCCAATAGGCTCAGGAATCTGTACACCAGTTGATTGACGGTTGAGAGGCGGGACCAAAGAGCCAGAGCTCAACCCCCGCAAGCACAATTAGGTGAGTACACACACACACACGCACACACACACACACACACACACACACACACACACACACACACACACACACACACACACACACACACACACACACGCACACACACGCACACACACGCGCACACACACACACACACACACGCGCACACACACACACACGCGCACACACACACACACACACACACACACACACACACACACACACACACACACACACACACACACACACACACACACACACACACACACACACACACGCACACACACACACACTTGTAGGGAATCATTTCTGGAATAAGGACAGTTGGCAGCATAGATCATTAAGTAAGCCATATACGCTACACAACAGCAAGTAGTCGCCCGGTGTTGCTCAGGGGCTTACCACTTCGGGAAGCTAAACCACTTAATTTGTTTTGAACTTCGATGACATTTTGTTTTTTTCTGAAGCGTAGTGGAGGATGAGAAGAGAATGTGATGTTATCGTTCAGATCATTATGGTTTATTTTATTTTAGGAACCAACTGGACTATACTTAAGCTTCAATTCATGTGTTTTACAGTTTAATATTAAGGATATCTGTTTTAGAATGGATGAACTTATTTTGTTCCGTTTTATTTGATGTATATTTTAGATAAATGAGGCTACGGGCTGAATTACTCAAGTTTTGCTCTGTTGCAGCCTAATCAAGAGAAGGATTGTAATTCTACTTTTACAATTAAACTATATAAATGTTTCTTACTGAAATAATTTCGCCACATTATTATCACAGGATTTCCGTCCGGTGCTTCGGTGCAAGCCAAACATAACAGTATCAATAAATTTGAAAATGCAGAGCATTTAAAATTTGTTTTTCAGTCTTAGACATCCATATATGCTTTGTGCAGTGGCGGCATTGTAATCAGTAAGACCTAATAGGTTTGTACTGGCAAAGCTACGTGTTGTAGGGGAGTTTTATAAGACCATAGCACCTGGGTGTAGGATATTATATGAAACAAAGTATGATAGCCTAACCCCAGCGTCGTACTAAAGTGCCCTTATCCTAGCCTACTAGAAGACCCAAAACAGAAAACTGGACAACGTGTCCATTTCGTGATCCGCTTCAATTTTCTAGTACGACAATTGTTGGCCTTAAGTAGAGTATACGTCATAATGCGACGTACTATTAGGAGGACATGTTATTCTCCCAGTGGCCTTGTTATTACACTATTTTCACTTGAACTGAAGGTAGAAGACTAGGATTGATTAGTAATTGTGCTACAGTTTATCTGCAAGCTAAGATCTGTTATTCTACATCAGTTCATCTGAAGCCTGTCCCTAAAAACTAATTTTTGGTGAGTTTTTTGTTTATTAGTCATTATTATTAACAAAGTTTAATGCTAAGTGATAATCATGGTGACAGCTCTGTTTTGGGGGGAATCGTGCCAACATAATTGCATTTTTAACTGAATTAGCCAAATCGTCAAAATGGCAGGGTTTTAGTGCAAATTAATGTGTCGTAATTGGCGCAGGAGTGTGGACTGTGATGGGGATAAATTGTTGTTTATTTATAAGAATTACATAAGAAACTTATGTAATTTTTCCTCACCAGGAAGAATTACATAAGTTTCTGAATAAATTCCACAACTTCCATCAGAAGAAATTTGATGGTCAATGTAGGAAAAGGTAAGATTATGATGTTTGAGAGAAAAGAACGAGATGATGTGGATATGGTAGATCGTTTTAAGAACATAAGAACAAGGTAACTGCAGAAGGCCTATTGGCCCATACGAGGCAGCTCCTATCTATAACCACCCAATCCCACTCATAAACATGTCCAACTCACACTTGAAACAATCGAGGGACCCCACCTCCACCACGTTATGCGGTAATTGGTTCCACAAATTTTAAAGTGGCAAAACATATAGTGATGCAACATGAGGGAAGAGGCATTAAGTTTTAAATAACTTGTGAACAATATTTGATTAAAATGGATGTACGGAAAGTGAAATAAGAGAAAGTAATAAGTTGGAGAAGATTGATAGATGTGATCAGTACAATGAAAGAAAGGAATTGTATTATGGAAATTTAGACATGACAGAGAAAGCTCTGGTATATGGAAAGGGCACAGTGCTCAAGCAGTGAAAATGATTATAACAATCAGTAAGTACAGGCGAGATGTGGAATCAATATCAATTACAGTCAATATTGACTTATTAAATACGTGCATATGTGACATACTAAACATACTAGTTTACCTTGAAAAGCTTCATAGAAAACACCAACCTTACCTAACCTTCTTAGTATGTTAAGATAAGCATCTTATTGCTTCGTAATTACAATTACTACTTAACCTATTATAGGTATAAGTTAAGCAATAATTGTAATTACGAAGCAATAAGATGCTTATCTTAACATACTAAGAAGGTCGGTGTTTTCTATGAAGCTTTTCAAGGTAAACTAGTATGTTTAGTATGTCACATATGCACGTATTTAATAAGTCAATATTGACTATACGAAAGTGCGAGAACGGGTTGGTGGACTGGGTGAGGGAATATGTGCAGTAGTGGACTGGGTGAGGAGCAATACATGAAAGTGGTATGGACATGTTACTGATGCTAACAGACTGCCTGGAAATTCGTTAGCAATCGAGAAGGGTGCACAAGAGGTAAATAAGGGGATCATGTGGTTGAGACGGAACACCAACATCTTGTAAAGGAAGACTGGAAAATATATGAAAACAAAGAGGATGAGGAAAGTGCCGTTAATGAGCTTAATTGGATGAAAGGTTTGCGTGGTGACAAAGGATTAGAATCTATTGGGGAAACATCTCTTGCGGAGCTCGCGGGAGGGTATAATAAGATGAACTTATTAAAACATATAGTATGGACCCACTTTCCCTATGATGCTCTGCCATGTGCTCCTGTTGTTTACATTTGACTATGGGGGAGTAACCAATGCTGCCTCCGTTTTAAAATACAGCATCAGCTCTGAATCATTAGATTATATCGGAAGTTAGAGCATTTATAATGCCAATTATCCCACACAATAACATTTGAGCAGTTAAGAGAATCTTTCATGTACAATTGGAGCTAAATGTTACTATATAAGGTACGATTGTTTGCGCCCATCTTTAAAATATATATTTTGTTATGAAATATGTATTTATTAATGTGTTTGCGAGTAAATGCAATGATATATAATGAAAATAAATAAACCATAGATAATAGGCAGTATATATATTAGTTTGGTGTTGGTCTGAAGTCTAAACACAGTACAGGACTAAAGTCAACTATATATATACACGGAGAAGAGAGGCTCACCTCTCGGTGTATATATATATCCCTGTGTGTATATATTTATAGACTACACTTGAAAATAGCCACGATACAGCTGTGAGTACAGTAATGGGCGGGTGTGTAGCAGTGTCTCCACATAAATATTATATAAAACATCCAGTATCTAAGATAATTTACACATGTTAACTATCACTGCTAAAATATATATATTGGCCATGTAAACATTGAGTATAATACCAGCGTGTATTCTGAGTCAGGCGGCGCACGACGGTAGTGTGGCGTGGACAATATGAGTATCGGATCCCTTTGTGCAATTTGCTTTGTTCTCGACTCACAATTGGTGATCACCCGCTCGATTCCCAGTCAGAAATAGCTGGACACGTTTCCCTTCACCTCGTGCCTCTGTTCACTTACCAGTAAATAGATACCCCGGACCATATTTGGATAATTTGCTCCATAATACTTCATTGACGACGCTTACACAGTATTTATTAATATTAAAAAATAATGCCATCGAGATATATATTTTTTTAATATATAAAAGGAACATCAACGAGTTTTGTAAACACAGCCTAATGACGCATCAGCTCAGCAACTTAACCCGTTTTTAATTAAATATTTCCCATCAGCCATATTGAGATGCTGTGGAGAGTTTGATAGTTCTTTGGATATGATACAATTTTATCCCAATTAGTGCCAGAACCAGCGGTACGTCATCGGTACGTTACCTCGTGACGTCACCAGTAACACGCAGACCCTTGGCCCTCACACGCAACAGGTGCTCCTGTGACGTCACATGCAACACGTGGCCTCGTGACGTCACCAGTAACACGCAGACCCTTGGCCCTCACACGCAACAGGTGCTCCTGTGACGTCACATGCAACACGTGGCCTCGTGACGTCACCAGTAACACGCAGACCCTTGGCCCTCACACGCAACAGGTGCTCCTGTGACGTCACATGCAACACGTGGCCTCGTGACGTCACCAGTAACACGCAGACCCTTGGCCCTCACACGCAACAGGTGCTCCTGTGACGTCACATGCAACACGTGGCCTCGTGACGTCACCAGTAACACGCAGACCCTTGGCCCTCACACGCAACAGGTGCTCCTGTGACGTCACACGCAACACGTGGCCTCGTGACGTCACCAGTAACACGCAAACCCTTGGCCCTCACACGCAACAGGTGCTCCTGTGACGTCACACGTAATGTGTGACTTAGTGACGTCACAGATAAAGCGATGGTCCGAGTGTCTTAACATTGTCACTTGTCCACTTAATACGACACAATTAGAAAATCTTGACGTGAAAATTAAAATGTTATTTTTGCAGGCAGCATCTTGATATGCATTTTTTTCTTTAAGTAAGTGTATTATATTACATACATACATGTTTACATAACTTTATCTTCAGGATAGCGTGTTGCAGGTGTATGTTATAAACACAGGATCCCTGTGATCACATAACACCCCACAACACTGACAATATGATATTACAGAGAATTATATAATATACGCTATTTTTATACCTATTGTGAAAAGTGTGAACCATTTGATCTGGGACAAGTTTGAATGTTTACCAAATAAACGTTTTTGTCGAAATATTCAATAGTATCTTTTGTCCTTTATAGAGGTTTAGAAAATAAAGTTGCTTGGTGAATATATATATATATATATATATATATATATATAGGGGGGTACCACCACTGGTGTAATTATAGGGACCCACAGCCTCAGAGAAGGGAACACAGAGCACTCAGGGAAAAACTTGACATTTAACTCTGAATACGAAAGAGTGTTCACTTCTCCTACCACCCCCTTTTTTTTTTATTATGATGTACACTTTATTATGCAAGGTTATACAGTTACATATCTGATTTTATACAAAAAATGAACATTAAGAGGACACAAGAAAAAGTTCGCTTCCTAGAGGCTGTAGATTTCCTCGAACTCCTCCGACGCCGGGCAGGAACCGAGGATGCAGCGGGCATTTCCCCTCTGGATCGCGACACTGAGGCGCTGAAAGAGAAAACTTGCTGCTCTAGGGTCTCTTGTGGTGTCAATGAGCTTGGAACCAAGATCCTTAAGAAACCTTCTTGCACTCTCACCCCATGGGCCTAGGGTCTCAGACCCTATTGGAACGAAATTGTACCTTTGATCTAATTGCCTGTACTTGACTGACTTTTGTTTTTCTCTGTGTGTCGCTGCGGCTCCTGCCGTGCCGGCAGAGAGGGTGATGTATGTCGTTGCCAGGGTGGATACGCAAGTATAGTCCCATGCTAACTGCCTGCCACCCTTCCACGGACGCAGTGTGATTCCGTCTGGTCGGCCGGCAAAGCTAACAGAGTCACGGTTCAGTAGGTTGCGGGGCTCTCTCTCCGCTGGACACTGAGCAGAGGCAAGGCTTCTTTTAATGATGTCGTTGACTTCGTCGTGTCTAGTGTGCCAACCACCCGATTTTCCACAGTGCAGGCCATGCAATCCATATTCGTCAGCATCTGCCTCGCCGCAAATACACCTGTGAACAGTGTGGATAGGGGCAGCAAGGCGGAGAGCGACTGCAATACGGAGCTCCTGCGGATCAAGACGTGTGCCTGTCGCAGACATAGGGACTGCCAGAAGGAAGTCCCCTGCATGGGGAGCCTGCACAGCTGTGAGGCGTGCACGATCACTGGGGGTTGTTGCTGCCTCCAGCAAAGCTGTGGCTTCTTTGTCTACAATGGGGCTGTCCCAACTGGATTGTTTCTTGGCTTTCGGCATGGCTGGTCTGAGTGCTGGGTCTGTCATGGCACCCCATTTCGTGTCACATTCCGTGTAGTGGGGGTCCTGTATCCCCGCTACATCACTCAGGGTGTCAGGTAGAATTTCCTTAACCAGGTCATCTGATGCTGAGGAGGAAGACAGGAAGGCTGGGACTGCAATTTGGGTGGCGGTGCGGACACCCAAGCCACCGAGCCTGACAGGAAGAGTGGCTTGTTTCCACTGGCATTCGTTGAGAGAGAGGTTAACAACTTTTTCCAGCATGGTCTTCAGTAGGAGGTCATACTCGTCAAGCTTTGGGTTGTTGTAAGATGGGGCGCACCTCAGAAAGTAGGTTAGCCTCGGAAGGGATAGGCATTTGGTGAGGAGATAAAAAGCATCGTGGGCATCGATGTCACCTATTCTGTCTTCCATCCTCCTAAGGTCTGCGATTTTCTTGTCGAGGATCTCCTCAATGGCGTTAGACCCGAGGGGAGCTCCAAGGAGGGTGCTGTTCTCGGCCCTAATGACATGGGCTCCAGGCAAGGCAGACCTTATTCTAGCTACGATGTCTGGGTTGGAGGAGACTACTTCACACTTGGAAGGGTTCAGGACGAGACCCAGGCTTACTTCTTGCTCCCTTATTTTCCTGATATCTGACAAGAGGTGGTCTACGGTGCCAGCTATAGTGCCATCATCCAAAAACCAGATGTTGAACTCGCTGGACAAACTTTCGGTGATTTCTTTTAAGACTAAGCAGAAAAGAAGGGGAGCAAGAGGATCACCTTGCTGAACACCTTCACATGATCTGATTTCATGTTCACCAAAGAGCAGTTTTGACTCGCCACTGTAGCACGATAGTATGAACGGGTAGAGGGGCCGGAAATGGCGATGTACGGCACAAAGTACTGCATCTCTTCTTACCATGTTGAAGGCATTCTTAAAGTCCAGTTTGAGCAGGGCCTTTTCATCAGAAATGTTTGTGATGTATGCTCGTGCTGCATGGGCAGCCGCTTCACAGCCTTGGGGGATTCCAAATCCTAGCTGGATTGGTTTCAGCAATTCAGCCGCTTGCTGGCTGACAACCCTCGTAGCAGCCTTGGCAATCAGGCGTCGGAGAGTGTTGCCAACAGCGATTGGCCTGATTCCTTCGTCCTTCTTTTTGAGAGCACAGAGGGAGGCACCAAAAATATATATATATATATATATATATATATATATATATATATATATATATATATATATATATATATATATATATATATATATATATATATATATATACATACATAATTAATGATAAGTATGGAAGAGAGTTGGAGTACAAGAGATAGATGATGATGTAGAAGGGAAGGAAATGGTGCTCCATCCCCTTGGACGGTCGGGGATTGAACGCCGACCTGCATGAAGGGAGACCGTCGCTCTACCGTCCAGCCCAAGCGGGTTTGAGAGGAAGTGCTTGGTGTAATTAACAGCTACGGAAATAAGATGACTAAATGCCATTGTAAATCAATAGCAATAATAAAAGTTCAAGTGTAAGTTAGAGTGACTGAGAGCGTTGGCGTCATTAACCTATCAGTATCTAGAAACAACACTGAATTACTCAGATCAATTAGTTGATTTGTTGATTAGCATATGACAAAGATGCTATCAACAAATCAACCCAGAGAGCAGGTATATACCATTAACCAATGAGCTATCAGCTTCGATATATCGCACACTCACCTCCGTGAAATGTATCAAACACATAATTTAGTTTGTAATGTTTCCTGGGGTGAAGTTGACGTAGTTGTTTACAAGAATATGGGTAAGAATGTCACACCATCGCCTTGAAGACGCAGAGGGAGAGCAAGACTCTACCTTCACCCACATCAATGTTACAAATCAATTGACCTTTCCATCAGTGTTACCCGCCCTCTTGCCAGGTCAACTTTACAACTTAGTAGTGTCTCCTCGTATCAAGTAAGTTGAGAGAGAGAGAGAGAGAGAGAGAGAGAGAGAGAGAGAGAGAGAGAGAGAGAGAGAGAGAGAGAGAGAGAGAGAGAGAGAGAGAGAGAGAGAGAGAGAGAGAGAGAGAGAGAGAGAGAGAGAGAGAGAGAGAGAGAGAGAGAGAGAGGTTACTCAGCTTTAGGGCGTCAACCTCGTAGAGGGGTTGACATAAGCGGTCCTGTCACCTCCATATCTGTACAACACAATATTCACAGTACCAGAATATCTCCATAACATACCAAGACACTATTTTGGATAGCCAGCTTCACCGATGGAAACATTCTATATTCTAATATTTTCCAAAAATGTGACTCCGGTGATTGAAATACGCCCGTAGCCTCCAGATGCAGACGATGAGTCACAATAACGTGGCTGAAGATATCATGACCAAACCACACACCAGAATTTCAATTCAATTTCTTTTTTTATTATGCGCCTCATACCCATCCCGTTGGAGGTGGTGGAGAGGGTCACAGAGGCACATAATTTGCCCGAAACGCATTGCGTAATAGTGGCTTTAGGCATTGTATGTACTAGCTCTATCTATATATCAATCCATTAATGTAACATCACTTGTATGTATGTACCTTACCTGAATAAACATATTTATTATTTATTTATAATGGGCTCGGGAACTGAACCTCCGTAGTTCGTTTAGCTAAACAAGTGACAATCTTTTGAAGCAAGTTATACAATTGTTAAAGTTACAGACACATGGAGATGGAGAGATGACGACGTTTCAATCCGTCCTGGACCATTATTAAGTATGTGGCTTATGGAGTATTTTTTTTTTGTTAGATATATACAAGAGTTGTTACATTCTTGTACAGCCACTAGTACGCGTAGCGTTTCGGGCAGGTCCCTGGAATACGATCCCCGCCGCGAAGAATCGTTGTTACAACCAAGTACCCATTTTACTGTTGAGTTAAACAGAGGCTACAGTTAAGGATTTGCGGCCAGCAAATCCTCCCCGGCCAGGATACGAACCCATGACAAAGCACTCGCGGAACGCCATGCGAGTGTCTTACCACTACACCACGGAGACTGGTGGCACAGTACAGTACAGTGTACGGTAGATAGTGATTAGTACTGTGTCCTGGACGGACCGAAACGTCGTCGCTTCTCCACCTTCCTATGAGTGGTTTGGTCATCACGTATCCACCATACTGAATTATAACAAAAGTACAGTACACTATAATATAAAATTCTCGTTATCAAGGAGAGAAAGTTTGTGGTTGGGCTTACCGAGGCTCTCCTTAGACCCGTTACTGATGACCTTTCCCAGGATGCTACCCACAACAGTTGCCTAACTCCCGGGTACATATTTATTGCTTGGTGAACAGAATCATTAGGGGGGGGGAAGAAAATGTGCCCAACCGTTTCTGTCTCGCTCGCGGATCAAACCAGAGATCCTCGACTGCACTGCTGGACCCACTTGATGCACACTGTACATTTTACATTTGATGGAACAGTTGTAGGAAGTGTAGTGTGTATAGTGAAGCTGTACTGTACTGTACTGTACTGTACTGTACTGTGTTATGTTACCCAGACCACCATCCGTCGTATCCAGGTACTCAAGTAATGATACCATTCTCGGCTTCCCTGAACTCTGACCTAATATTCCGTTGTTGACGGTGGTCACTGGGTCAGTACTGAGGAAGTTGTCAATCTTAATGACTTGACGGTACACAGCCAGTCAAAACAACTGCCTGATTGATTGACACACACACACACACACACACACACACACACACACACACACACACACACACACACACACACACACACACACACACACACACACACACACAGACTCACACACACACACACACACACACACACACACACACACACACACACACACACACACACACACACACACACACACACACACACACAGATCATGTTTTTATGTATTCGTTTTGGTCGTATTTTGTGTTATTGTTAAGTGTAGTGATGAATTACTATTTTTCGGTTGTATTTAGAAGTGACATTTGGTGGTGGCGCTGTTATGTAGTTTATCCTGCTCTTGTTTACAACATTTGTCACGCTGTTGTGGAGTGGTTGTGCATGTTATGCCAAGATTGTTATTGTTGCTTGACATTGCACAAAGCATTGATAACAATGTGCAGAGACGCCAAGCTGAGACCAGGCTGTTTGGGAATATATCATTTGGCCTCACCAAACTCCTAAGTTGGTCAATAATGTTCATGGTTTATACTGTTCATTTTGTAGAGGGCACATATAAACCATTAGCAAAATGTAATATATATATATATATATATATATATATATATATATATATATATATATATATATATATATATATATATATATATATATATATATGTATATATATATATTTGTTAAGATATATAAACTCTTGTTAATTCATTTCTATGTTGTGAACTTTATATGTTACAACTGTTAGAGAGAAGTGTTTTATAATCAGATGCGAGTGTGTTGCTTGAGTGTGTTGCTTGAGTGTGTTGTATAGTTTCATGTATACTACGGTATGCTGTGCAGCCTTTGGGTTGTATATCGCGCTGACTTGTGCCTCTTGCTGTTCCTTATGGATATTTTTCCTCTTGAGCCTGATATAAATTTCCTGTTTTTCCTGATTAAATGTCTTCTCCATAATTTATTAATTTATTCATAGAAGATCAGGTGGAACTGTGAGTGTTTCTCCTCCAAGAAATAGTTCCCCTTACATCTAGGTCCGTCACTCTGTCTCTGTTTGTGACGGACCTCTTTCTGTCTGTCCATTTTCCCCCACCGTCTCTATCTCTGTCGTTAACACATGATCTGAATTTTGTTCTTCAGATATTTAGTCACCATTTGGTCACCATTTGGTCCGGGAGACATCTCCCGTCACGCAGGGTGTTGTCGCACCACCATAGATCTCCAGTATCATCTATTGATACTGGAGATGGCTCAAAAGGGCCACCACTTACGAGCTACTCATGCCCGTGCCACCTTTTGGGTGCCTTCATGTTCATCTTAACACATTCACGTGGGAGACATCTCCCATCACGCAGGGTGCAGTTGCGCCTCCACAGATCTCCAGTATCATCTTTTGATACTGGTAATGGCTCAAAAGGGCCACCACTTACGGGCTATTCATGCCCGTGCCACCTCTTGGGTGGCTTAATCTTCATCATTCATTCATTCAATCAGATATTTAGTTGATGTTTGCGTAAACAAATAAATGCTCCCATAGTGACGACCTCGGGTATATAGCGCCTCTATGAACCGCTCACTTCAACAAGAGCTTAATGTTAACGCATCGACTGTGAGGAGAGAAAATAAAAGTACTGTACCTACCTGACGCCTCCGGACGACCGGTGGAAATTCCTGGGGACGTCGGCGCCGTCAACACGGCCAGACAGGATCCAGCGCCACAGGTGTATTGACCTAGTTGTATTCACCTAGTTGTATTTCCCTAGTTGTATTCACTTAGTTGTATTTCCCTAGTTGTATTCACCTAGTTGTATTCACTTAGTTGTATTTCCCTAGTTGTATTCACCTAGTTGTGTTTGCGGGGGTTCAGCTTTGCTCTTTCGGCCCGCCTCTCAACTGTCAATCAACTGTTTAATAACTACTATTTTTTTTACCACACCACACACATACCCCAGGAAGCAGCCTGTGACAGCTGACTAGCTCCCAGGTACCTATTTACTCCTAGGTAACAAGGGCATTCAGGATGAAAGAAACTTTGCCCATTTGTTTCTGCCGGGTGCGGGGAATCGAACCCGCGCCACAGAATTACGAGTCCTGCACGCTATCCACCAGGCTACCAGGCCCTGTAGGGACCTACCAGGTGTGTGGGGGGGGATCCGTACCAGCAGTCATTAATTATGTCGATTCCCCCCTTTTTTTTACCAAGAAAATTTGTCAATATTTCATATTATTTACCTGTTTAGGGAATTGACTTACGATAATTGTTCTGTTTGTATTAAGAAATTTCCTGATGAGTGCTGATGTGTCAGAGGAATAGTGATGTGACAAGTTGTATCCCACCTGGGAGGTGTACCCAGGGTGGCGGGGACACCTTACACCAGGCCCCCCCCCCAAACACCTCACGTTTGGGGGGGCCTGGTAGCCTGGTAGATAGCGCGCAGTACTCGTAATTCTGTGGCGCGGGTTCGATTCCCGAAACAAATGGGCAAAGTTTCTTTCATCCTGAATGCCCCTGTTACCTAGCAGTAAATAGGTACCTGGGAGTTAAGTCAGCTGTCACGAGCTGCTTCCTGGGGTGTGGTGTGAGGGAAAAAAAAGTAGTTAGTAAACAGTTGATTGACAGTTGAGAGGCGGGCCGTAAGAGCAAAGCTCAACCCCCGCAAACACAACTAGGTGAATACAACTAGGTGAATACCTAGTCGGGTAAATACAGGCACACCCGCCGTCGCAAATGCGCGTGCGCGCATACACACATTAGTGATAATGTTGGTGTTGGATGGATTAGTGGTGGCCGAGTGGAAGGGCGCTGGTGGCTGAGTGGACAGCACGCTGGATACGTAGTCCCGGGGTTCGATTCCCGGCACCGGCGGAAACAAAAATGGGCAGTTTTTTTCACCCTGATGCCCCTGTTACCTAGCACTAAATAGGTACCTGGGAGTTAGACAGCTGTTACGGGCTGCTTCGTGTGTACTCACCTAATTGTGTCTGCAGGATCGAGCATTGACTCTTGGATGCCGATCTTGGATCTTGTGCTTTGTGTGTGTGTGTGTGTGTGTGTGTGTGTGTGTGTGTGTGTGTGTGTGTGTGTGTGTGTGTGTGTGTGTGTGTGTGTGTGTGTGTGTGTGTGTGTGAAAAAAGTTAGTAGTTAGAAACAGTTGCCTGATAGACAGTTGAGAGGCGGGCCGAAAGAGCAGAGCTCAACCCCGCAAGCACAACTAGGTGAACACACAGGCTAGAAGTATGTACACCCAGCATGTCCTCTCGAGGTGTCATAACATCATAAAAATGACGTACTAAATCGCCCGGACCTAACCTAACCGCGAACTCAAGAATAGAAAACGTCAATTGAGCGAGCCGCTGTGATTGATAGCACACCATGTTTTGACATTGGGGAGTTTACGTCAAAATACGATGTATTATTCGAGAGGACGGGCTGTATACCCCACTCCTCAATAATGGCGGCATTGTTTGCATTTAATAAACGAAGCCAGATTCACGAAGCAGTTACGCAAGCGCTTACGAACCTGCACATCTTTTCTCAATCTTTTTGCGGCTTTGTTTGCAATTATTAAACAGTTAATGAGCTCCGAAGCACCAGGAGGCTGTTTATAAAAATAACAACAGTTGATTGGAAGGTTTTCATGCTTGTAAACTGCTTAATAAACGTAACCAAAGCCGTCAAAAATTGAGGAAAGATGTACACGTTCGTAAGTACTTGCGTAACTGCTTCGTGAATCTGGCCCCTGGTTACGTTACTGTGATGCTACGGTGACGGGGCGAGAGGTACCCAACCCTCAGGGTGAGTACCAATGAGTCTGAGAATTCTTAAAAGTGAACACCAGGGGAAAATAGAACTTAGTGAGAAAACAGCACAAAACATGACGTACTACGTAACTAGCAAATGAAAAGGAACCATAGGAAGGCTGAGTCTATAGAGATTAAAGCGGCCAAGAAAATAAATGGCAAGAAACACAAGGAGACTAAACATAAGTGAGCCGTAACATATATACAAGGAATGAACACAGAGGAAATGTGACTGACACAGCGCCCAAGGCCAGCGACCGCAGCACTACGCAGCCACGCTAGCAGGGAAATATCAGCGAATGTGATCGAGCGCCACAGATGCAAGTGTTGACACACAGTGATCACCAGATATGTTGAGTAATGGACAACCGGAGCGCGACTCCATAGTCTCCCGAGACTACACGATGCCTACTACTACTACCACTACTACTACTACTACTACTACTACTACTACTACTACTACTACTACTACTACTACTACTACTACTACTAAGTACTCCATTAAAATGTCTAGCAAGTTTTCAAGATGGAATCAGATCTACCTCTATATCCATGACTTCGGAGGGAACACCCACTCTCAGAAAAGAGACCCAAGAAATAAGTGACATCAGAAGATGGAAACAACTAGAAGACTTTGATGAGATGAAAGCCACAGGCCCAGACAAGATCTTA
The DNA here is from genome assembly GCF_040958095.1 of Procambarus clarkii. Classification (NCBI taxonomy): domain Eukaryota; kingdom Metazoa; phylum Arthropoda; class Malacostraca; order Decapoda; family Cambaridae; genus Procambarus; species Procambarus clarkii. The sequence continues at coordinate 30,048,913 of NC_091201.1, forward strand.
CCATAGATAAGATCTATGGTAAAGAAGCAGGACTGTTTTGACCAGTTGCTATAGTTTTGTTCCCACAACTGAGGGGAAAACTACCCGAGATTTGGAAAATGGCTAATGTGCTGCGAGTATATAAGAAAGATGGCAGACAAGCACCACAGAAAGACAGACAGTTGTAGCTAACAAGCCTCTCCTGACAGGTACTAAGAGGCCAAGTGGGAACAGACTAGTAAAACACTTAGATGAGATGAGTTTTGTTTCCGTCAACACAGATTCAGAGAGGATAAATCCTGCTTGCCCAACTTTTTAGGGATTTACGACAAGATTCTATAAATCAAACAGGAAAGAAGGCGTTGGGCAGACTGAAATTGTGTTTATTCTCAGGATACTTTGGACATGGGGTCACCAATAGAAACAACTTAAAAACGCAAACGAATAGCAAATACTACACAATAATACAGCGTTCAATAAAAGTATAAAATCCAACATTGCTACAGATAACTGAGCATAAAAGGTTCTAGCAAACTTTAGTAAATGACTTGACAAAATGCAAATTTACAAAGCTGTTTGTCCTGGCCGAAGCTCTAATTCCGGCAGGTTGAGAGACTGCTTCATTGGGGCAAGAGACCCAGAGAGAGAGAGAGAGAGAGAGAGAGAGAGAGAGAGAGAGAGAGAGAGAGAGACTCGTATTAAAGATGAGACGTTCATACCTTTTCATTGATTGCTTTGGGCTGGAACGCTCGGCCGAGTACGAGCAACAGGTGAAAGGTTTCCTTTGATATCTTCCTGGTCTCCAATACGGTAAATCTTAGAGTTTATGATGTTTCATGTATTTTTGTTGATTTGGGGAGTTTGGTAAAGGCGTTTGAAGATTATTGTGACAGTCCCGTCTCTGGACTGTCAATCAACTGTTGTACAGTGTACAGGAATATTGTAATTAATTCCTGTCGTCCAGTTTTCCTTAGTTCAACTACTAGCCTTCCTCAGGATGCACCCCACAACAGCTGCCTAACTCCCAGATACCTAGTTTACTGAGAGGTAAGTAGAGGCATCAGGTGAAAGAAAGCGTGCCCAACCGCTTCTCTCCTGCACGGGGAATTGTACCCAGTTCTCTTGACTGCACGTTAAGGACGTAGACCACTGAGCTTCAAGACTTCTGAAAGCAAGAATTACGGACACAAGGACAGGCGGTTACGGCAGCCTTGAAGTCGAAGGCTTCTACCTAGTGGCTTCGACCTCGTGACTTCGACCTCGTGGCTTCGACCTCGTGGCTTCGACCTCGTGGCTTCGACCTCGTGGCTTCGACCTCGTGGCTTCGACCTCGTGACTTCGACCTCGTGGCTTCGACCTCGTGACTTCGACCTCTTGGCTTCGACCTCGCGGCTTCGACCTCGTGACTTCGACCTCGTGGCTTCGACCTCGTGACTTCGACCTCGTGGCTTCGACCTCGTGGCTTCGACCTCGTGGCTTCGACCTCGTGGCTTCGACCTCGTGGCTTCGACCTCGTGACTTCGACCTCTTGGCTTCGACCTCGTGGCTTCGACCTCGTGGCTTCGACTTCGTAACTTCGACTTCGTGGGTCACTACGAGGCGGCAACCACCGCTCTGTGCTGGTGTTTAATACTGCCAACTACCCCCCCCCCCTCCCTCCTTCTTTGATTCCTTTTCACAGAGAATAGTGAAAGAAACCCTAACCTTAGAGAGGCAGTTAGCACTCCTCTTGTTTCCTTAACTGCTCTAGACACACTTATTCAATCGCTAAACCAGAAACTACAGCAATTACTTTATTGACACATTAGTCACATCCCAAATATATAAATATAGAATACACAATATAGATCAGTAGTGTATCAACACGTAATACATCATAAGTATCACATATTCCTGAGTCCACACCGCTGGTTCGGAAACATGTCGAACAGGGAGACATTATATGGAACTACTCCAGGTTGTCATTTATTATGCAACCCATACCCAGCTTGTGAAGCGTAATGGATCCTATGCCCATCCTGTGAGTGGTAGTAGACCTCATACTCATCCTGTGAGTGGTAGTGGACCCCATATTCATCCTGTGAGTGGTAGTAGACCTCATACTCATCCTGTGAGTGGTAGTAGACCCCACACTCATCCTATGAGTGGTAGTAGACCCCCATACTCATCCTGTGAGTAGTAGTAGACCCCATACTCATCCTGTATGCGAGTGGCAGTATTTTGCAAGAAAATAACGGTCCATATACAAGACCTCAATGGTCTTACAGCCAAGCAATTCACATATGTGATCAGATAGATATAATTTTAATTTGTCTATCGTGCACCTCGCATCCATTCAGAAGGCGGCCGTACGCAAACTCTGAATGCTTGGCTAAATATTTCTGGTAACACACAACTCTAAATGAAAAACTTAGGCGTCTATTGAACTATTGTAATTATTTATAGAATGATCTCTAAATTCTCTAATTTGTTGACATTGCATTACATTGGTGCCAGGGGTGTGCGAATAATTTTGCTGACACAGTTTACATTTGGTCAGGTCTACACCCCCCCCCCGAGGTGCCAAGTGCCAAGTGACACGGGCATGAATAGCCCGTAAAGGTGATGTGTACTGTGAAAACTAGTTATGATCGGGCTGAAGGTGAGGCGTAGTTACGTCTAGGAGTCTTCTGGTGTTCCTGAGTGATCCATTTATATGTGGCTCTTCTTGCATGGTAGTATGATGGTACATGGAATAGCTATAGTGTAGATCTCACGTGGTACCACATCTATAAAGTTTTAGTACAGTTCATTAGTGTATAATTGTTCTCTGACTGTTTCCTAATTAGGTACAGTATTGATCTTATAAACTTATAATTTATTCAGGAGTAGCAGTAGCAGTAACAGCAGCAGCAGCAGCAGTTACAGGAGCAACAGCAGCAGTAACAACAACAGGAGCAGCAGCGGCAACAGCACATATTTAGTTGGGCGCATAAATAATGTAGCAACAGAGGAGGGATTTGATCTGCCAGACGGAGCCGACCTTCTCGCGCTGGAGACCAACCGCCAAGGAGAAGTTGAGACAGGAGATCCACTTCTCCCACGTCTCCGTGTACATGGCACTTACCGTCGGCCAAACGGTCCCCGTGCCATTCAGATACTCGTAACGACAGTTAGTGTAGTCTACGTTCCAGTTGACCAGCGTCTTACACACCACTGTTTCAGGAACCATGAAACTTTGTTTAGAATCCGGCTGGAGTTCGAAGAGTACCATGTTGTTAGTACAGTTTCCCGTGGAGTTGGTATCGGAGCCCGTGGATACTATGGCGTTAGGTTTGTCGTTCACATTGAACTTGACGCCCATGACCTTGCTGCAGATGAAGTAGGAGATGGTAGTGAGGTTAGAGTCCCTTGGGGTGATGACCACGGTGGTGATGGCATGGTCGCCCGAGCAATGGATGTCCTTGTTGATGGCGAAGAACCTGAGTTCGATGGTGTAGGGCAGAGGTGTGGTTGCCACGGAAGTGGTGGGTCTTGACGTGGTGGGGATTGATGTGGTGATGGAGCTGGTTATTGTAGACGCCGTGGTTACAGTTGGGGGTGTTGTGGTTGGGGTGAGACTAGTGGGGGTAATTGTGGTGGTTGTTGAAGTCGTGGTTGGGGTGGTGGTTGTTGAGTCGATCTCGGTCGTAGAGATGGTTGTTGTTGTATCTGCAACAATAGATAATGAATATATACATATACACCACATGCATATGCACAGTTGTACACACACACACACACACACACACACACACACACACACACACACACACACACACACACACACACACACACACACACACACACACACACATACACACACACACACACACATTATTATTCTTATTTAATTATATTATTTAACACGGGTGGGACGCGAACAAGGGGACACAGGTGGAAACTGAGTACCCACATGAGCCACAGGGACGTTAGAAAGAACGTTTTCAGTGTCAGAGTAGTTAACAGGTGGAATGCATTAGGCAGTAATGTGGTGGAGGCTGACTCCATACACAGTTTCAAATGTAGATATGATAGAGCCCAGTAGGCTCAGGAACCTGTACACCAGTTGATTGACAGTTGAGAGGCGGGACCAGTTTAATTAAAGAGGTCCCCTGATTCTCAGGAAGTAAATTAAACAGTTTCTATAAATTTTTCCAAGTAATTAATTTCCCTTACGTCTTTCGAGTATTATTATAGGACTCCGTCTTCCCTAAGAGGCCTATAATTGTCATATTCGTCAACAGGGGAGTTGTGGCAGTGTTATTTATAAGCATTATTAAATATTAAGGCATAACAAGAGATTGTTTTTCCCTTTTAAAAAATTCAGTTAAGAGTCGGTGAAAACATTTCTGGGTCAAAGTGGGCTTTGTAAGCTGTGTTAAGCTGGGGTATAATCAGGGTTGGAATCTGGTGTTACACGCTTGGGGGTCGTAGTCCTAATGGTCCGAGTTCGATTCCTGATGGAGGCGGAAACAAATGGGCAGAGTTTCCTTCACCCCTGATGTATCTGTTCACCTAGCAGTAAATATGTACCTAGGTGCTAGACAGCTGTTACGGGCTCCTTCCTGGGGATGTGTGTGTGTGTTAAGAGAGAAATATATGTAGTAGATAAAATAGAGGAAAATAAGCGAGATTGGTTAGAAAGGGGGTCCAAGACCTAAAATGCTCGATTCTGCAGACACAAATAGTAAACACACACACACACACACACACACACACACACACACACACACACACACACACACACACACACACACACACACACACACACACACACTCTCACACACACACACACACACTCTCACACACACACACACACACACACACTCACACACACACACACGAGGATTAACCGAACATGAGGATTAGGAGCCTGGTGGATAGCGCGCAGGACTAGTAATTCTGTGACGCGGGTTCGATTCCCGCACCAGGCAGAACCAAATGGGCAAAGTTTCTTTCGCCCTGAATGCCCCTGTTACCTAGCAGTAAATAGGTACCTGGGCGCTAGTCAGCTGTCACGGGCTGCTTCCAGGTGTGTGTGTGTGTGTGTGTGTGTGTGTGTGTGTGTGTGTGTGTGTGTGTGTGTGTGTGTGTGTGTGTGTGTGTGTGTGTGGAAAAAAAAGTAGTTAGTAAACAGTTGATTGACAGTTGAGAGGCGGGCCGAAAGAGCAAAGCTCAACCCCCGCAAGCACAACCAAGTGAGCACACACACACTCAACTAGGTGAGTACATCAGTGAGTACACTGTTGAGTACACTGGTGGGGAGAAGCATGCTCCCCAACACCTGGGTGAGGACACACGAGGAGGAAGAAGGGCCACACCAACAACAAACCTCCACAATCTCTCCACCAAGAATACAAATGACCCGGAACGAATTGAATATAAAAGCACTATTGAAGGCAGTAACTTCTCTGTTCCGATAGTTCTCAGTTTTACAAAAAAAACGAAAAATATGAGAAAATTAGAGTAAACACCAATGGGTGTTTACCGTGAGAGTAATGGAGTATGAAACTGAGTAAAAAAGGCACAGAAAATGATGATGGAGAGTGAGCAAGGAACACCTTGGGGTCTGAAGGCGGGTCCATTCCGGCCCTCAGAATCTCACGAAGCCCTGAGATCAGTCCTTGGATGGATCAGCCCTGGGATCAGCCCCGGGATCAGCCCTGGGTCTTGAGGCAGGGTGCTGACAAATCATGGGAAAGATAGATGTTACAAGATGCAGGAGACCAACACATGGTGAGAGGAGGAGGAGTAGGGGGGATTATTAGGCCCACATGCAGAGGAACATGATGCCGATACAGCCTCCCCGGGGTGAGGTCACGGCCCCCCCCCCTCACTGGGGCGCTCAACACGTCTTCCACAAGAGCACAACAAACAAAGGAGAGTTGCGTACGTTTCACATACGTCACTACGTCCGGATAGGACAGGGCTACGTCTCTCTACGCCAGGATAAGGATTTGGCATGGGGAGGCGGGGAAGGAATGGTGCCCAACCACTTGGACGGTCGGGGATTGACCTGCAAAAAGCGAGACCGTCGCTCTACCGTCCAGCCCAAGTGGTTGGACGGTAGAGCCACTTGGGCAGTGCTACACTGGGAAGCAACCCCACCTGAATGGTAATCCAGGTATAAATGCCATAACATACAGGCTATTCATCACGGGAGACATCTCCCGTCACGCAGGGTGCAGTCGCACCTCCACAGATCTCCAGTATCAGCTCTTGATACTGGTAATGGCTCAAAAGGGCCTCCACTTACGGGCTATTCATGCCCGTGCCACCTTTTGGGTGGCTGTAGGTAGGGACACTACAATCAATCGGGTATTAAGAGCCATTTCCATGTCCAGGACGGACCGAAACCCCTTCACCTTCTAGTGTGTGGTCTGGTCAACAACCTTCTCCCAAATATACTATTGTTTGACCAGCAAGCTGGAGCCATAAAGCTGCACCTCCACTCACAACCTGACAAGCAAGAGCTGACGTTGTATGAGAGCTTTCATTCTGGGCTGTGGTCCGTGATCCAGAGTCCCTCCCTCGGGTTTAGTGGGCAGCGCCACTCATCCTGTGAGTGGACACACCGCCATAGTGACAGTATTGGGCAGCGTCACCCATCCTGTGAGTGGACACACCGCCATAGTGACAGTATTGGGCAGCGCCACTCATCCTGTGAGTGGACACACCGCCATAGTGACAGTATTGGGCAGCGCCACTCATCTTGTGAGTGGACACACCGCCATAGTGACAGTATTGGGCAGCGCCACTCATCCTGTGAGTGGACACACCGCCATAGTGACAGTATTGGGCAGCGCCACTCATCCTGTGAGTGGACACACCGCCATAGCAGCATGTACAACACTCCTCAATAGGAAGAAAACCCGCTGGGTTGTTCATCCTGTCACTTGTACCCAGACACAGCTGGGACTTGCTGAACTGTCTCAAGTGAACAGCTCCTCAAACAAGAAGATTAACATCTGTCAACCCTTAAAATCTTACGTTATCTTGCGGGAGCAAAATGGAGGAATCTTTTAAGAACAATATCAATATTTGACAAATAGTGTTTTCCAAACTCAAACAATGTGAGGTTTATTATTCCACACATATTTCTAATGTCTCTCAGGTGTTCACACTCTCTCAGGTAGTGGTCAAGGCGGTGTCCCTCACTCTCACCTCAGATTCTGCAACTCTGAAATAATTTAATTCCTCTTGACCAATAAATTGTAGGCTACATCTGCCACCTACACTGATATAGAGGCCCTCACGAGGACACAAGACAAAAACATGCTATATAATCCTCTGAGGACTTACCTGCAAACTTTCAATAATTATCATGATCTTAAACTTAATGTAATTAAAAATCTCCGTTTTATTACGATCAAGGAGACAAATTATAACAATAAACTGGAAATACGCGAATAACAAAGACCAGAAAAATGTTCAAACTTCAAAAGAGTTTGTTAAGAAAACTACGGGACAAAAACTAATATAAAAATACCGATATCAGTGAAGCTGGAATTCTGAGGAAATTGGGTTGGAGATGTGAGTCAAATATGGTTGGCGGCCCTGTCTGAGGCTCCCTGGGCCTCAATATGGTTGGCGGCCCTGTCTGAGGCTCCCTGGGCCTCAATATGGTTGGCGGCCCTGTCTGAGGCTCCCTGGGCCTCAATATGGTTGGCGGCCCTGTCTGAGGCTCCCTGGGCCTCAATATGGTTGGCGGCCCTGTCTGAGGCTCCCTGGGCCTCAATATGGTTGGCGGCCCTGTCTGAGGCTCCCTGGGCCTCAATATGGTTGGCGGCCCTGTCTGAGGCTCCCTGGGCCTCAATATGGTTGGCGGCCCTGTCTGAGGCTCCCTGGGCCTCACATTCCTACCCTCCCTCACTGCTGGTTGTGTGGTGGTGGTGGTGGTGGTTGTGTGGTGGTGCTGGTATGATGGTTGTGTGGTGGTGGTGGGGGTTGTGTGGTGGTGGTGTGGTGGTGGTGGTTGTGTGGTGGTGGTGGTGGTTGTGTGGTGGTGGTGGTGGTTGTGTGGTGGTGGTGGTATGATGGTTGTGTGGTGGTGGTTGTATGATGGTTGTGTTGTGGTGGTGGTGGTTGTGTGGTGGTGGTGGTGGTTGTGTGGTGGTGGTGTGGTGGTGGTGGTGGTTGTGTGGTGGTGGTGGTTGTGTGGTGGTGCTGGTTGTGTGGTGGTGCTGGTTGTGTGGTGGTGGTGGTGGTTGTGTGGTGGTGGTGGTGGTGGTTGTGTGGTGGTGCTGGTTGTGTGGTGGTGCTGGTTGTGTGGTGGTGGTGGTGGTTGTGTGGTGGTGGTGGTGGTTGTGTGGTGGTGCTGGTTGTGTGGTGGTGGTGGTGGTTGTGTGGTGGTGGTGGTGGTTGTGTGGTGGTGGTGGTGGTTGTGTGGTGGTGCTGGTTGTGTGGTGGTGGTTGTGTGGTGGTGCTGGTATGATGGTTGTGTGGTGGTGGTTGTATGATGGTTGTGTGGTGGTGGTGGTTGTATGATGGTTGTGTGGTGGTGGTGGTTGTATGATGGTTGTGTGGTGGTGGTGGTGTTGGCAGCAGTGGTGGTGGGTGTAGTGGTGTGGCTGGTAATAGGTATAGTGGTGGTAGCAGTAGTGGTGGTACTGGTGGTTGTAGTTATGGTTGTGTTGACTCAATAACCAGTAGGAACACTACAGCCTGGAGCTTGTGTCTGTACTCCTCGCCTCCAGCACATAAGACTCCACCTCCACCAAGCAGCTGGAAGTAAACCAACCAGGGATATATATACGCCTCACTTCTCGGTGTATCTACATCAAAAGTTTACCCTAGTCCCCCCCCAACTTTGTCATGCCTAAACTAAACTTTCCAGCTGGTCAGTCAGCTGTCAAGGTAACCCTACCATGGTGGACACACCTTAATCCCAACACACACACGTCAAACATCCCACTTACCAGCTTGGAGAGTCGTTAATGCTTCTGTGGTGGAGGCGAAGTAGAAGTGGACGGCTGCGTCAGAGGTACAGTTGGAGGAGGAGCTACTGAGCTCACAAGACCTGGAAGAGCCACCGTCGGCCTCCAGGTTGAAGCCGACGCAGCCGGACTCTGAGGAATTCCAATCTCTAGAGCGAATCACCCCGACCAATCCGTTAAAAATGCAACGAAATATCACAATTTAGAGTAATATTGAGGTTTTCCATGCATCAGGTATAAATCACGTCCTCTCCAATAGTAGATCATATTTAAGATTGCACTGTATCTAGTGCTGCCCAACCTCTCAATCTTTATGTACCTAATGCAAACAACTTTACCAGTGTGATCATTGCTGTCTTCTTATATGTGCTATCAATATGCTGTATTGTGCCTATTAATCTTTGTTTGAATTACCAATCAAGCTGTCAATGCAATCAATCAGAGCTACCGATGTGCTTTAATATACATACTAATCTCTCTCATCTCATTTTTTTTCTTGCAATGTACCTGTTATCATTTTATTAATTCTGCTAGAATTTACCTACTTAAAATAATCTGTTAGATTAAGGACCTGCCCGAAACGCTGCGCGTACTAGTGGCTTTATAAGATTGTAAATACTATGCTATGTATACTCACAAATCCAATGTACCTTCTTGTATATAAATAAATAAATAAATAAATAAATAAATAAATATTTTTACATATAAATCCCCAACGGTCAAAATATGATGTACTATAAATGGGAGCGGCTGGCAAAATTGACGTGATGTCCCGTTTTCTATTCGTGGGTCCACTATTAGGTTAGGTCCTGGGAAATTGAGTACATCATTTTTTGTAACGTTGTGGCAATTTGAGAGGACGAGCTGGTGTATGTATGTGTGTACTCACCTAGTTGTGCTTGCGGGGGTTGAGCTTCGGCTCTTGGGTCTCTCAACTGTGTGCCTGCAGGATCGAGCATCAGCTCTTGGACCCAGCTTTTATAGCCGCCGATTATCTAATTCAGTGTCACTTCGGCCTGTGAGTATATGTATATATGCATGTTTTTTGTATGTATAAGTATGTGTGTGCCCGCTCACGAGGCCAGTCAACCTACGTAGGCTGCAGAAGGCGGCGCAGAAGGTGAGGGAAGGGACCCGCTCCGTCCTAAGGGTGACCCCGCAGCGAGTGTATTGGGACAGTCGGCGGTACTTGGTGGTGACCTGTGTGGAGGAGCCCCCTGCCACCACCACCACCACCACCACCACCACCACCACCAGCAGGAGCCCGCTAACCACCCGTCCTACAAACAGGCCGGCCATCCTGTTTGCAACAACACTTCGTTAGTACGGCATCACACATATATATCCACAAAATACAACCTATCTGAACAACTACAACAATGAACCTAGTCCTTCATGAACAACCACAACAATGAACCTAGTCCCTCATGAACAACCACAACAAACAACCAACCTCTCCATGAACAACCACAACAAACAACCAACCTCTCCATGAACAACCACAACAAACAACCAACCTCTCCATGAACAACCACAACAAACAACCAACCTCTCCATGAACAACCACAACAAACAACCAACCTCTCCATGAACAACCACAACAAACAACCAACCTCTCCATAAACATGCGTCAAACTATCTACCGATTATCTTAACGTCGGAAAACTGGTTTGAATTGATAATCACAAAAGTCACTCTTCTCTACATCTTGAAAAATAGAGATGAATAAAGGATCCACAAAATAATTGTACAAAAGGGCCGCTCATATTTAACAAATTTGCTTTCAATCTTTTCTAAAAAAATTCCGAGGCATAGGATAGCAGAATGAACTGCTTCGTTCTGTACCTTGATTTTAGCAAGGCTTCTGATACTGTGCCTCAGGAGAGACTGACTAGAAAGCTAGAGGTTCCTGATATTGGGGCTATAGGATGATATAGGGGTATTGTGGCTGAGGATATTGAGGATATCTTGATAATTAAGATAATGGATATCTTAAGTCTGCGTTAAGATGAAGCGGAAACCTTTTGAAGCGGGGAGTCTCCAGGCTCTCTCCTGGGACCTTCGCTGCTCACTATAGGATGATATAGGGCTATATACACCTATATCATCCTATAGTGTGTGTAATCACATATAAATGATTTAGAAGCGGGATTGAGCAGCAGTATTTACACATTTGTGGACGATTAAAAAATTCGACGGGAATTTTGTATAAATATATAAATCAAGCTAGAAATCCATTCTGGACTTCTGGAAATCCAGAAACTGGAAATCTGGAATGGAAATCCATTCAGAAGACTCGATTTTCTTGAAGTCTTGACATTTCTTCAAGACGATCTTGACAGGCTTTTGAAACCAACGACATATTGGCAGATGCAGTTTAATGCTGAAAAACATAAGGATCTGAGACTAGGTAATAATATCACCATGATGGTGCTCAAATTGAGAAGTTCGAATGCGAGAAAGATCTGGAAAAATCTTTCCAGAACTTTCTGGAGTTTGAATGCAAGAAAGAAAGAGAAAGATTCTTGCTCTTGTTAGGCCACGTTTAGATTATGCAGTTAAATTTTGGTCGCCATACTAACAACTGAAGAGTGATTCTCTTGAAGGAGTTCAAAGAATGATGACAATGTTAATCCCAGGAATTCGAAACCTCTCATTTCAAGAGAGAGAGATTGAGAAAGATTAATTTACATTCTCTAAGAAGGCGAAGAGTTGGAAGGGAAATGATTGAAGTATACAAATGGGTATAAGAAAGGAAATATTAATAAAATATTAAGTATATTAACACAAAATAGAGCACAAAACAATGGATATAAACTGGACAAGTTCAGATTTAGAAAAGACCTGGGCAAATACTGGTTAGGAAATAGGGTTTTTGATCTATGGAACAAATTAGCAGCTAATATATCAGGTATGGAATCCATTGTTTCAATCGTAGGTTAGACATTATATATATATATATATATATATATATATATATATATATATATATATATATATATATATATATATATATATATATATATATATATATATATATATGAGCCAATAGGCCTGTCGTTCCCCTTATTCTTATATTCTTAAGTAGTTTTTGCGCTGTTTGAAGTGCTAAACTTCTCTTAGAACCCAATTACGACTAATAGAGATGTAAATATACACCATATACACTATACTACCACATCACTATACTGTTTCCCCCCCCCCCACCACCACCACCATAGCAGCAACTATAGCTATCACACACATCATAAAACCACCCACTACAGTTCCATGCCCCGCCACCACCACACTTCCACCACCCTACCACCACTCTACCACCACCACCACACTTCCACCACCATACCACCACCACCATACTCACGTGTTGAGCTCACGGGAGCCAGAGTGAGAATGGTGATCCCAGCTCCCTCAACAAGGAGACATCGACTTGGTTACTTGGTGTGGCAGCAGGTAACTCACCAATGTTTACATCACCCCCCCCCCCCCCCTACTCCACCACAAGCACTCTGTGGAGTAGGGGGGGGTGCTTAACATACTAACCTTCTTAGTATGTTAAGATAAGCATCTTATTGCTTCTTAATTACAATTATTACTTAACCTATCAACGGTATAGGTTAAGTAATAATTGTAATTAAGAAGCAATAAGATGCTTATCTTAACATACTACGAAGGTTAGGTAAGGTCGGTGTTTTCTATGAAGCTTTTCAAGGTAAACTAAAATATTCACAATCAATTAGTATGTCACATATGCACTTATTAAATAAGCCAATATTCACTATAAGCAAGTGCGAGAACGGATTGCCCCGTGGGGCAGCGGTAACACACCCCGCGAGCGATTTGGCCAAGGTTCGTATCCAGGCCGAGGAGGATTGACTATAGGCGCCAATCCTTAATTGTATGCCTCTATTCAGCCAGCAGTGATTGGGTACCTGGTTGTTAAACGATTGGCGAGTCGTGTTCCATGGTAAGGCTTACCATGAGTAGACGAGGAGTCACTCCTGGAAACACAAACCGTAACTGTCTCTATTTTCCGCTTGTTACAACTTGTAATAAAGTTGTTACATCTTGGCTTAACGTGTTTATGACGTATTAGAACGTTGTTACAACTTGCTATATGGGTTGTTATAACTGGTTAGGAGGTGTTAAAACTTGTTGGAACGTTGTACCAACGTCGTAGTTTCGGTGTATGTTTGGCGGGAATTCGACTACAATAACGTGGCTGATGACATGATGACCAAACCATACACCACAAGAGGAGGAAATGACCGGGTCGTTTCCTCATCTTGTGGTGAGTGGTTAGGTCATTAAGGCTCACCATGAGCTGAGGGAAGGGAAAGGTCTCAGCCTGCTAACAGGAGTCAGCGGTCGTCTCCTCCTGTACCCACCTCTTAAACAAAAAAAAGATGTGTTATCTTGAGGTTATCTTGAGATGATTTCGGGGCTTTTAGTGTCCCCGCGGCCCGGTCCTCGACCAGGCCTCCACCCCCAGGAAGCAGCCCGTGACAGCTGACTAACACCCACGTACCTATTTACTGCTAGGTAACAGGGGCATAGGGTGAAAGAAACTCTGCCCATTGTTTCTCGCCGGCGCCTGGGATCGAATGTCATAAGGATTTTAGAATTTTGTTTAACGTAAAACGAGAAGAAAAACGTAATTAACTAAATGAGAAGGTTAGACAGCGCTCTGGGGTCGTAGTCCTAAGGGCCCGGGTTCGATCCCCGGCAGTGGCAGCAATAAATAGGTAGATGAACAAATCCACAAGAGCTGTGATGAGGGTTCGAACCTACGTACGGGATGTTCCCAGATGCGCTTTAATTATCTTCCTCGTAGATTTGTTCATTTGATATATCACGCTATTGTGATTTCTGTGTATAAATGGGCAGAGTTTCTTTCACCCTGATGCAACTGTTCACGTAGCAGTAAATATAGATGCCTGGGAGTTAGACAGCTGCTATGGGCTGCTTCCTGGTGATGTGTGTGTGTGTGTGTGTGTGTGTGTGTGTGTGTGTGTGTGTGTGTGTGTGTGTGTGTGTGTGTGTGTGTGTGTGTGTGTGTGTGTGTGTGTGGAATCACCTATTTATACTCACCTATTTGTGCTTGCGGGGGGTTGAGCTTTGGCTCTTTGGTCCCGCCTCTCAACTGTCAATCAACTGGTGTACAGATTCCAGAGCCTACTGAGCTCTATCATATTTACACTTGAAACTGTGTATGGAAAAAAAATTAAGAAAACACAGAATGGGGGAATTAAATATATAACCGTCATCCCGTTTGAACGAGATCACAGCAGCGCGCGCAAGTTTCAAATTTTGTTTACCTCGAAGCGACCCAATAAACACTTTCAAATTTGAAATTGAATTGAAATTGAAATAAGTTTATTGAGGTAAAATACACACAAAGGGATGAGGCAGCTCAAGCTATTCTCACCCCGTTCAGTACAACGTGTTCATACATACATAGACACACATCACAAACAATAAACATATTACCGAACATTCTGAGAGATAAACATATACATTTCCTCCTTTCAAATTTGAAAAATTCGTTTCTGCCGTTTACAACTCAGACAAATTAATTATATATATATATATATATATATATGTCGTACCTAGTAGCCAGAACTCACTTCTCAGCCTACTATTCAAGGCCCGATTTGCCTAATAAGCCAAGTTTTCCTGAATTAATATATTTACTATAATTTTTTTCTTATGAAATGATAAAGCAACCCTTTTCTCTATGTATGAGGTCAATTTTTTATTATTGGAGTTAAAATTAACGTAGATATATGACCGAACCTAACCAACCCTACCTAACCTAACCTAACCTATATTTATATGTAAGGTTAGGTTAGGTAGCCAAAAAAAGCTAGGTTAGGTTAGGTTAGGTAGGTTAGGTAGACGAAAAAACATTAATTCATGAAAACTTGGCTTATTAGGCAAATCGGGCCTTGAATAGTAGGCTGAGAAGTGCGTTCTGGCTATTAGGTACGACATATATATATATATATATATATATATATATATATATATATATATATATATATATATATATATATATATATATATATGCGGACAAGCTTGAATGGTCCCTAAGCTAATATGCAACTGAATACTCCACACTCCAGAAGGATTTGAACCCAGTCAAGTGCTATCTTTATGTCGGGGAAGTAGCCTCGGCTACCAATGTCTTTTGTACAGTCACTGTTAGTCGAGTGGTTAAAGAACCGGGTACGCTATGGTGCATAGTGCTCTTGGCTGTCTGGATTCGAATCCTTCTGGGGTGTGGAGTTTTCAGTTGCATATTGGTTTGGGGACCATTCAAGCTTATTCGCATTTGTGCTGCTCACGTGGCCCCACCAAGTGAGGTGATTCGATGAAATATGAAATTCCCCAACATCCCGACAGCACTTGGTGGTAAGCTTGGGCATAGATATTTCATAGAACCACCTCATTTTGTGAGGCCACGTGAGCAATTGTTAGAGATAACTTATATTATACAACAACATATACGTTTTTCAGAGCGGAAATCCTAGAGAAAAAGCAGTTTGGCAAGCGTGAGGAGGCAGACACCTGTCCCAGACACCTGTCCCCGGCACGCATCTGGATCATTAACCTGAGGCTGATTCATGACACGAGTCTCAGGTGAAGCATTATTGTTTGCGCCCACTAAACAAAGATCCACTCGAGGAATTTTAATTAAAACTTTGAGGCCAAAGGGTCTTCTGGCAGCTGCTGCTGCTGCTGCTGTCGTGGTGCAGCTGTTGTGACGTCACGGCACGAGTGTTATGAGGCCATGGCACGGCTCTGACGACGTCATGAACCAGCTGTTATGACATCGCGATACAGCTGTTATGACGTCACTACACAGCTGTAATGACTCTACGCCACAAGTGTTATAAGAGTTCTGCCATGAGAATGTACACCTGTTTGATGACGTCGAAGCGGGAACGCCTGTGATTGGCTTAGGGGTTTCCGATGTCACCTTCGCTTAGTGTGTGATTGGCTAAGAAGATGTTGAAGCCATCTAAGTCGCCACTAGCGTCTGTGACGTCAGTGGCTTAATTTAGGAGGCTTATTGCCACAGTTGTATAACAACCGTAGTTACCGTTCAGTAGTTGGTAAGCTTATTGAACCATGTGTGGTAAAGGAGCCTCCGTACTACAGTGGCTACGTTCTCGTCTCGATCCCCATACGGACAGAAATGGTTGGGCAGAGTTACTTTCACCTAATACCTCTATTCACCTAGCGGTAAATAAGTAAAATTGTGGGGTTGCCTCGTAGGGGAAGGTCGATCTTCTCAATTCCCCCAAGAACACCATCTTCCCTCCTCTAGTTTCCCAACAGCTGGAGCAGTTTCTGGCGGGAATCATTATACCACTAACCGCCCCCCTTTCCCCAAGACCCCCCCCTTCCCCAAGACCCCCCTCCCCACAACCCCCCCTCACCTTTGTATTTACCTCCTACCCCACCTTTTTGTTTACCTGTCACTAATGAAGCTGCCTGGAGCAGGGTGGAGGACACCACACACCTGAGATTATTAACCATAACCAAACATGGCGGACGGCCGAGGACAAATGGGCAGATGGCGGCCGCGGGCACCCTGCCAGGAGCGGAAGGGCCGTGTTTACCTGTAATGGCAGCCATCACTCACGTCTCCACACCAGGAGGACCCTCGCCTTCCTCGTTATGGGAAATCAATAACTTAAAGTGAAGGCAGGCGCTGACGGGCCCACCAAGACCTGTGACCTTCCGTCCTCGCCCCGCCTGAGGAAGGTGAGGTGCAGGACCCGGGAGGGAGGCGCCGCAACGAGCCCTTCCAGGGACCAAGCCCTTCCAGGGACCAAGCCCTTCCAGGGACCAAGCCCTTCCAGGGACCAAGCCCTTCCTGGGACCAAGCCCTTCCAGGGACCAAGCCCTTCCTGGGACCAAGCCCTTCCTGGGACCAAACCCTTCCTGGGACCAAGCCCTTCCTGGGACCAAGCCCTTCCTGGGACCAAGCCCTTCCTGGGACCAAGCCCTTCCTGGGACCAAGCCCTTCCTGGGACCAAGCCCTTCCTGGGACCAAACCCTTCCTGGGACCAAGCCCTACCTGGGACCAAGCCCTTCCTGGGACCAAGCCCTTCCTGGGACCAAGCCCTTCCTGGGACCAAGCCCTTCCTGGGACCAAGCCCTTCCTGGGACCAAACCCTTCCTGGGACCAAGCCCTTCCTGGGACCAAACCCTTCCTGGGACCAAACCCTTCCTGGGACCAAACCCTTCCTGGGACCAAGCCCTTCCTGGGACCAAACCCTTCCTGGGACCAAGCCCTTCCTGGGACTTTTGTCACTGATGAACACGCCTCCTTGGGCGCCATCCCCACACCAACACACGTGGCTAGTGAGGGAGAGTCATGGAGGTACCTGGTTGATACCTGGTTGATACCTGGTTGATACCTGGTTGATGGGGTTCTGGGAGTTCTTCTACGCCCCAAACCCGGCCCGAGGCCAGGCTTGACTTGTGAGAGTTTGGTCCACCAGGCTGTTGCTTGGAGCGGCCCGCAGGCCCACATACCCACCACAGCCCGGTTGGTCCGGCACTCCTTGGAGGAATGAAGTAATACTAACGACTGTGCAACTAGTTTCACAAGATTGTCACTTGCTCAACTATGGGGTTGAGTATGCCTGACCTCAACCCATCCTCCTAATAGCACGTCGTATTTTGACGTATACTCTACTTCAGGCCAAAAATCGCCATACTAGAAAATGATAACGGCTCGCGAAATTGACATACTGTCCCTTGTTGCTGTGGTGGTTGTTTAAGATTTGCTACCTGGAACAAGACGTTGCAAGTAGCACGGGCTATGGTGAGCCCGTAATAATCATATACTGTCCCGTTTTCTGTTTTGGGTCCTCTGGTAGGTTAGGATAAGGGCACACTTTAGTACGACAGTTTCTTGACGTTCGGGAACCTTCAGAGGCCGGGCTAGGTCAGTAACTACCTGTTTTGTTTAATACACTTCCCAGCATGTCTTGATTGTCTCTGGTTCTCAGTCTCAGCTCTAATGTTTCTCATTTATTTATTTATTTATTTATATACAAGAAGGTACATTGGGATTGTGAGGATACATAGGATAGTAATTACAATCTTGTAAAGCCACTAGTACGCGCAGCGCTTCGGGCAGAGCCATAATTATTGTCCTACATTATTGGGTGTAGGAAAGCAGTAGGAAGTTCCGGATCAAGCGGGTTGTAGTGTACATGTCAGAGCCTGCGGGCCGCTGCAAGTAACAGTCTGACCGAACAAATTATTACAAAATACGACCAGGATTGTGGAGTAGAACTCTCGAGACCAACTACAGGTAAACTACAGAGGTTACATAGTGGAGCGAGTAAGCGAGCTGTAGGTTAATGCTCTGCAAATGAAAGGGCAAAATAGCCTATTACATAACATTACAGTATAATATTACAGCATAATATCGCAGCATGATAGTGTAGTATGATATTGTACCATAATATCGCAGCATGATATATGCTGCGAGATAACAACATCCAGCATCATAGTTTACTATCGTGGTGACAAACGCAGCATTTTATACATTATTATGCTGAAGTGTAGCATAACACGCGTCATATGTTGCATCATAGTATAAAAATGCTATAATATTACATATAGCACTACAGCATAACATAGCATAGTATAACATATTATGTCATCCAGAATACCGTAGCATAGTAAAGCATTACATTATACCAAGCCATAGTGCTGTATAATACGCCCCCCACAGCATAACATTCCTACACTCCATGATAACATACATCAGCATACAATACAACTCAGCATACTCCGCCATACAACAATAACAACTAAAATTATCCCACGAGAAAGAAATGCACCACAAAATATAAAATCATTTGCGTTAATAATTACTACTTCATTAACCTATCGCCTTTTATCAGTAACCAAACGGTATCAATTTGAGATAAATTCTATCACGAAGACCACTAGTACACGAGTCCCTGGTGGACGAAGGTGCCAGATGTTAGCGTGAAATTAAAATTAAATGATGTGAAAATTCCAGAAACGTGACAATATGGTTATTTTTTTTTCTTTGAGAGAGAAGAATAAGCGATGAATTACAATTTATTTTAGCTTGTCATCTCTCTCTCTCTCTCTCTCTCTCTCTCTCTCTCTCTCTCTCTCTCTCTCTCTCTCTCTCTCTCTCTCTCTAAATTAGCTGAGAGCTGATATCCTACACCAGCTCATTTGAAGCCTAACCTTAGAATGTAACACTGTAAAAGTGTTTGGTTTAGTTGTATTTAATACATACATTGAGTACATGAGTCAGAGACAAGAATTTGAGAAGGCGCCAGTTTGTCCACCGGAAAGTCACACCTCTAAGAGTTAATGACCCCAAGTGACCTGAGGTCAGATCATGCGAATTTCACCTTACTTCTACTAATCTTATAATTGGAGCCTGGTAGCCTTCAAACATGCCGACGTTTAAGGAGTGGCTTGGTAGAGAGCCGGAGGCTATCTACTTGTGGGCAGAGTTAGTTACTAGGTTCCCCAATATATACTCGGAGAACTATCGATTCAAAAAACATTAACAGAACAGCAGCCAGCAGAGCAGAGGAGACGGCCTAGCAGGGAGGCTGTCGGCCGGCAGGGCGGGACAGTCTCTCAACTACAGACCCCCCCCCTCTCTCTATCCAGCTATAGGCAGACACTTGGTGAGTTGAACATTAAGGAGACTTGGTCGTGTTTTACAAGTGTTGTGTGATGATCAGGGGCAGTCAGTTGTAGTGTTCTCAGATTCTTGGAGGATGACTCACGTTGCATATAAATCTTGAACATTGGAATTGCTAAAGTATGATACTTCATATGAAATATAATTATGAATTTATTATTTAAATTGTCTTTGTTCCCTAGAGTCTTTGAGTTGAGGTGAGAAAGCCTCTGTGGTTACTGGTTTCATGATTTAATGAGTACATGATAAAGATGGGACATACTAATAATGACTTCTTGATAACATCTTTTGTGATACAGACAAGTTCCATTCCTTGTCGTGTATGTAATGATCATGAATGGATGGTGGCAGCATTTCGTCTTCTACTATCTACTCTTCTACTTCTAATATCTACTCTTCTACTTCTACCTATCTACACCTCTCCCTCCACCCCTCTAAACTCTCACTTTCAACTAATGACCCTCCTCGCTCCTCCCACCTCTCTGCCTCTCACCCCAAACCCTCACTAATTAATTCACTATTCATTTCTTTCCTTTCGTTTTCTCTTATACGTTTGTGGCAGTGAAATGTATTCTAGAGTTCTCTCTAGAGTTTCGGGTAGCTGATCCAGTTACGGCGCCTTGTAGTCTTAGCACCTAGGTAGTCAAATACCTAGGTTACAAGGTGTTGAACGAGAGAGGTTGCCTTAGGAACTCTGGGAGTGTTCTAGAACAGTTAGCTAACTGAGGACGGGATAACGGACTAGAGAGAGCTGTTTCCCCCGGCCTCGTTAGTTAACTGGGGGGTGGAATAATGGACAAGATAGAGCTATTTCCCCCACCCCCCGTTACAAGAAACTGGTTAATTAATTTATTACGCTAATTAGTTATTCATTAGTAACAAAATTTAATTTTAAATTACAGGTATGAAAGGTACAGGATGTGTCATAGGAGGCAGCTGAGTACCGTAGTCTTCACGTGATCACTTGGCGTCATTATGCGAGTATTTACACGTTGAGACAACATGTCCCAAATGGCAGTCAGCCTCTGAAGGAATGATCGTTGATGGAGTGATGTTGTTGTTAGCGGCACTTCCATAATGAGGCCACTGGCTGAGCGCCTTGTGTTGCGGGACCCTCTTCTAGTGGTCTTCGAGGTCGAGCCTGATAAGGAACCTGCCCGCCACAACGAGAAAAGCACCTACACAGACCCAACGACACCCAGAAGTGTTCAGCTGGGCTCACCAGGCTACTCTGGAAGGATGGCAGGTTAGTGGTGTGGGACACACATAGGCCTCCACGTTGACCACTACCTACTTTTAATGTAGTGCAATTGAAGGAGGTAGGTGCTGCTTCCTTCATGGAAATACAGAAAGCCACCAAATACAGAGATGTGGCACGTTGCTACAGTTGTATTTTGATTGGTTCAGAGACTCTTGGTTTGTGGAGCAAATGTGCTTTGAAGGTCCTGAAAGAGCTGGGCAACAAACTAACCAGAGTTACAAAAGACCAAAGAGCGACAAGTTTCTTGTTTCAGCGCGTCAGTGTCGCAGTTCAGGGGGGAAATGCCTGCTGCATCTTGGGCACCGTTCAGCCTCGGAGGAGTTCGAGGTGTGTGACTTGCAGTAACTGTCAGGTTAGTCACATCCATTAATTAATCCTTGTCGTTTGTTTTGAATTTGACTTGTAATGGTAATGATGTTTGTATGTTAGTGCTACACAATTCGCAATCAATGTTATCATGTGCAATAAAGTATATAATTAAAAAAAGGGAGGTTGGTAAGGGAAAGAAATACTCATAAAATTAGTGATAAGATCTTTTCTTAATTATAATACAATATATTATTGTTCATTTGGTTATCTTGTCCGCTATCTTGGTGAGGTTCCTGGTGGTCACTGACCTCACACACCTCACTAGGTGACCTTGACTCATTCAAGAGTCCACCAGCACAAGACACAGCCAGCTGACCTTCTCCGGGTCACACAAGGTCAACTTAAAACATATTTGTTCCAAAGTGGTTGTGTTTTGTACCAAGTCTATGCTCTTAGCGTTCATAACATTTTGGGACATTGTATATCATCATTATCGCCGTCTTCCTCTTATTTCTTCTATCCTATATCTTCTCATTTCCTTCCTCTCCTCCCTGTTTAGCTTCTCTGTTCCTCTTGCTCCTCCTCCTCGTTTTTCCCCTCTGCATTCCCCTCTGAAATCTCATCATCTTCATCTCCGGCTTTTACTCTCTGTTTTTGCTTTTTGCTTTTTGCGAGGTGTGACCTGGTGCCTGGCGAGGCAAGACCACCTGTCCGCCCCACTCCTGCGTCACGCGCCCGTCACTCTGCGTCACGCAACTGTCACTCGCAGTAATAGTCTATTTCACTTTTCTCCTTCTTCAAGGCTCATTCCCCTTCCTACCTCTCTTTCCCATCTCCACCTCTCCTCCCTTCCCAGCCTCTCTGCACCTACTTACCTTTCTCCACGTCACTCACTTTCTCCCCTCTTGTTTTTCCCTCTCTACTCCCTATTCCCTCCCAATTTCTATTCCCCCTCTCCATACCTCCTTGCTTCTCACCCCTCCCCGCCTCCCTCACCACCTCCCCATTCTCACTAGAGGCTCTGTGAGCTCTATAACTTACCTTTTCCTTAACCTTCTTAACTTTTCTTTCCCGCTTAGATTAAGGTCTATATTAATTCTTTTGAGACAAGTGTAGAGCAGGCAACCAGAGCCCCTTCTGCCGCCAGGGGTCCGATGACTATATTCTTAGTTCACGTTGTCGGGGACAGGAAGCCTGAAACTCGCCTTATCGTGGTCCCCCTTGGGCTAGGCTGACTACTGACCCTCCCCCCAGCATGCAGCCCGACGATAGTTGCCTAACTCCCGGGTACCTATGTCACTACTAGGTGAACAGAGGCATCAGGTGAAATGAAACGTCTCTATCCTGACCAGAGATTGAACCTCGGTTGTGAAACGAGATAAACTCGCCCCTCGGGGCAAAATTTTAAAAATTTAAAATTTAAAAACGAGAACGTAGGCGACTGTGCTATAGAATCCTCTACATATAAAGAGGCACTAGAGGATACAGAAAGAGTAGGCTGCAACATTCTGGTGTTGCAGAACCACACCAGAGCCTTACCAGAACCACACCAGAACCACACCAGAACCTTACCAGAACCACACCAGAACCACACCAGAACCACACCAGAACCTTACCAGAACCACACCAGAACCACACCAGAACCACACCAGAACCACACCAGAACCACACCAGAACCAGCACGTCCACACTCACATTCTTCTTCAGGTAAAACTAAACACAATCCCATCCAACCTGTATTCACGGTCTCCCTTACAATGTATTATATGTGTGCCTAATGCCCTTAAGAGTGGCCGAGTTGATGGCAACAAGGGTCTTTACTGCAATGTTGTTATAGATTCAGCTACTCGAAATAAGTTCCGAGTAGCACCGGCTATGGTGAGCCCGTAACTTACCTGGCACAGGAGCGGGGCAAGTAGCACGGGCTATGGTGAGCCCGTGGTGGACTTACCTGGTACAGGAGCGGTGCTGTGTGCGTTACTGCAAGATTCAGGGACTCTTTAAAGCTCTTCTAAGGTCGTTAGTTGCTTCACATTCCTGGAGATAGTGAGGTAGTGGCTTTTCTGTGATTGTTTGGCAGAAGACATGAGGTTGATGAAGATTAGGCCTCCCTGAAGGTGGCACGGGCATGAATAGCCCGTTAGAAGACTCGAGGAAACGTCTGATTATTTAAAACTGAGAGGTCACTTGCATACAAAAGTATGCCAGGTGACTGGCAAAAGTGAACAGAAATAAGAATATAAGGAGGCGATGAGTCACAATAACGTGGCTGAAGTATGTTGACCAGTCCACACACTAGAAGTTGAAGGGACGACGACGTTTCGGTCCGTCCTGGACCACAATCGACTTGAGAATGGTCCAGGACGGACCGAAACGTCGTCGTCCCTTCAACTTTTAGTGTGTGGTCTGGTCAAGAATATAAGGAACAAGTGAGATTATAGACCAATAAAGAACTAGGGGTATAAAAGGTCAGGTGATAGGATAATGACAGTTCAGATGACGGTAGTGAGTATAAAGCTACAAGGCAGTTTACGGGCTCGCCATAGCCCGTGCTACTGGAACTTATTGTTCTGAGTAGCTGAATCTAAAACAACAACAACAACCCTACAAGGACATCTAGGTGAGCACACACACACACACACACACACACACACACATTCCGGGCTATTCCTGCCCGTGCCACGTCCTGATTGATTGATGAAGATTAAGCCACCCAAGAGGTGGCACGGGCATGAATAGCCCGTAAGTGGTGGCCCTTTTGAGCCATTACCAGTATCAAAAGCTGATACTGGAGATCTGTGGAGGTGCGACTGCACCCTGCGTGACGGGAGATGTCTCCCGTGTGCCACGTCCTGGTTGGCATAATCTTAAATAATCAATCACACGCACAGACAAGAGCTACACCTCACTTCCTCCTCGTCACTATTAGGTAAGCGCACGCCGTAGCAGCGTGGAAATAACAAAGGTCAAACGGCGCCCCACACACACCCAACGGCGGGGGGGGAGGGGGGGGGCTGTGGTCTTTCACAGCCTCATCTTCAAAAGTGAGTGTGTGTGAGGAGGTAGCCCCCCCCCTGGCTTGTTGCACCACAACCACCACACCACTCCTCACTCTCATCCACCACACGCAACCCAACGCCAACATTGGTTGAGTTTAGGAAATGAAGAGAGAGAGAGAGAGAGAGAGAGAGAGAGAGAGAGAGAGAGAGAGAGAGAGAGAGAGAGAGAGAGAGAGAGAGAGAGAGAGAGAGAGAGAGAGAGAGAGAGAGAGAGAGAGAGAGAGAGAGAGAGAGGGGGGGGGGGGGCACAAGTCTCCATTACAACACACACCTCAGGAAGGGTGGCGGTAGCCTACCCTATTAGCGAGGTCAACTCACCTCCGTGCGAGAGACCAGCACGCATGGCCCGTTTATTAGTTTTTATTTTGTTGGAAGGGAGTGGCAGGGAGTGAGACGAAAAGGGGGAAGGGAGAGGGAAGAAGGTTGTGTAGTGCGAGGGGAGGGGATATAAGAGAGGGAGAGGGTAAGAGGACATGGAGGGAGGTGGATGAAAAGTGGTGGAAGATGAGAGGCGAGAAAGGACTAGACATAGAGTGGGTGGCGGATAATAAGGTAATAGAAGAGGTAAGAAAAGGGGATTAGAGAAACTCGACTCTGTCTCGAAGAGACAGAGTCGAGAAGACAAAAGAGACTCGAAGAAGGCGGGAAGGACTGCAGTAGAAAAATGGGAGGGATGGAAGGAGAAAGTGAGTGATTCCATTTTCTCTCTCTGTTTCACACACACATATATGCACGTAGCACCAAATCTAACTCCAGAGGCACATATTAATAGCATAACGTCAGCAGTATACGCTACACTGGCAAAAGTTAGGACATCATTCAGAACCCTAAATAAGGAAGCATTTAGATCGCCTTACACTGCCTACGTGAGACCAGTCTTAGAGTATGCTGCGCCATCATGGAGTCCCAACCTAAACCATCACGTAAGAAAACTAGAAAAGGTTCAAAAGTTTCCGGCGAGGCTCGTCCCAGACTTGCGAGGGATGGGATATGAAGAGAGACTGAAAGAACTGAACCTGACGGCGCTAGGAAAAACAAGAAAAAGAGGAGAGACATGATATAGACATAAAATAATTAGGAAAATTGACAGAGTGGACATAGAGGAAACGTTCTGAATGAATACCAACGTAACCAGGGTACATAGGTGGAAACTTGAGACTCAGATGAGTCAAAGATGTTAGAAAGTTTTTACTTAGCGTGAGAGTAGCGGGAAAATGAACTGAAGGAACAGGTTGTGGAAGCAAACTCCATTCTGAATTTTAAAAGTAGATATAATAGGGAAATAAGCCAGGAGTCATTACTTTAGACAACCGACGGGTAGAAAGGCGGGGTCCAAGAGTTAACGCTCGATCCAGCAGGCACAAATAGGTGAAACAGGTGAGAAACGACAATCAGAAAATTCATACCGTTCCAACAAGCTGTCATGAAAATCCCAGGATGACATACGGTGGACACTGGCCATCGATAACAGATTGTATCCCTCGTCCTGGGAAACAAACACGTGTCGGATTTCTGAAAATATTGGAGATTGATAACAAAAGAAAACGAGAATCTGAAACAGCAGACGAATGCCCAACTAAAATATTTATTTTACGTTGTTCACTGAGGGAAGGTGATTGTTGGCATGGAGATATGGGCGACTTAATTTATATTGATTTTTTAACTTATAAGATGAAGATGAAAGAGACGAATAGGAGGAGGAACAGAAAGAAAAGGAAGAATAAGAATACAAATTAGATGTAAAAAACTTACAAACAGGATAAAAACAAAAATATGGAAATGCAAATGAAAGAAGAACACCTTCTTCTTCTTCCATCTGAAAGAAGAAATACGAATTTCGAAAGAAGAAATACGTATAAGAAGCAGAACCAACAAATCAGAGAAAATAAGTAGTGGAGCAGACAGCAGCAGTCAGTGGTTGAGGTGAACCACCTGGCCGCGTCTGCTGGCTGCTGACCTCACCACACACACACACACGCGCACACACACACACACACACACACACACACACACACACACACACACACACACACACACACACACACACACACACACACACACACACACACACACACGCTCTCACAGTCGCCATCCCAGGGTTCGATCCCAGAGACAGAAGTAAGTCGGCATGTTTCCTTTCACCTAATGCCGCTGCTCGCCTAGCAGTATATTGGGTACGCGGGAGTTAGACAACTGTTGTGTCCTGGGGAAGGTCAGGAGTTTGACCTTAAGGGGGCATATCATTCTAAATCGTTATAAATTAAAAGTTGTTCAATTTGCTTATAATTTTTTTATGAAATGGTTATAGAAAGGGCTGCAACTGGTCCAAGTTTCACCATCACACCCTAAACAGAAAAGGAGAAAAAAAATACACAACTTATTATGCAACGAATGTTCAACATTCTCAAATAATCTCAGGGAACACATGTGTCAACTAAAATGTCTACTATGTGCTGTAGAAGCGCAAACTCTTGTAATAATTGTAATATGTGTGTGCAATATATTTATATTTAAGATTTTTTTTTTTTCTTTTTTTTTTTTTTTCTTTTTTTTTTTGGTGAATATTTTTTTCTCGTTTGTTATCAAGGGATTTGCATGAAACTTGCACACCTTACTCAATGGATGCCTATCTGCAAGGGTGCCATATATGAACGAAATCTGTCAAAGTCAAGCTCAGCTACAGGTGGCCGAACTTGGATCTTTATTTTACTCTGGAAAGTAATTTACACCTTCAAATTACTTCAGAGCTTTCATTTATTAATCAATTTACATGCAAATTACACCTTATATGTAGCGTTTGTGCTTCTACAGACTCTAGTAGACATTTTAGTCCAAAGTCTATTTGTTGATTTTATAAAAATTTATAAATATCATATATTGCATATTTTTTTAGAAGGGTAACTTTGAAAAATTATATTATTGCACTAAACACATTTTTGATAAAACTGATCACTAGAATCCTTTATTATGTGCTTAATTTAATATCTGAGTGTTATAGAAATGATTTTAGTTGACACATGTGTTCCCTGAAACTATTTGAAAATTCGTTGCATAATTCGTTGTTTATTTTTTTCTCCTTTTCTGTTTAGGGTGTGATGATGAAAGTTGGACCAGCTGGAGCCCTTTCTATAACCATTTCATGAAAAAATTTATAAGCAAATTGAACCACTTTTAATTTTACATTGATATGCCCCCTTAAGGCGACGCCTCACTGACCTATCAACTTTGACCCGGCGTCCACTCACACTTATGTAATGGCGAGACATGGTGGGGCCCTAATCTTGCCTCTTCTCTCTCTCGCCCTTCTTTAGTATCCCTTCATCCTTCTTGCCTCTCTCCCCTTTCCCTTCCCCCCTTCCATATCCTCCCCTTCCCTACATGCCCTGTCCACCACGGATATTGGTGCCCATTTGGCCTATACCCTCCTTGGAGGGCGGAGAGGCGTAGTTTACTGGTGTGTTGAATTCAACCCGTTCTCGCACTTGCTTATAGTCAATATTTGGCTAATATATTAAACAAAATATAACTTGGAATATACCACATATGTACTTATTAATAAGCCAAATATTGACTATAAGCAATTAGTCACATACGTACTGTCTTGTGCGAGAGCGGTTTGGTCGAATTATAGAGAGGTCGTGTCACTCCTCTCAGATTCAACCAGAAGAAGTCACTTTATTCCAGTTTTCGCGAGAGAACTACACCACTTGAATTTAGTACGTCCTCATTGGCTGAGAGTGCCAGGGCTAATACCTAGTTCAAATTGATTGGATATAGGCCTAGAGAGGGCGGAGTTTTCTAGAGCAGGAGAGCCTGAGAGAGGTGGAGCCAGGACTCCACCTTGAAGGACACGAGACCAAAGTATAGTCAGTGTGAGCTGGGAGTGGATAGGGATGGTGGTCGACCTGGCCACAACATCGCGTCACTTATGAACCCATCCCTGCCCATGTGTGGCAGTGCACAGTAGGAAGATGTTTTCACATATCCATACATTAAAACATTGATTGTAACCATGATATATATGTGCTTCAGCCTACAGTTTAGACCTATTGTCTTATGTATGACCCTCTGTCCTGCGTGACAGTGAATACCAGCATTATCCTCACTTTAATAAGACTATCAAAATCCTCAGATTAGGCAAAATTGTAATTAATTTTGTCAATAGAGATGTTAATAATAATAATACGTATATAACAAGTATTTGTCTGCACGAGTTCCCTGTACACCCCCAAAACACACACCGAAACTACGACGTTGCTACAACGTTCAAACAAGTTTTAACACCTCCTAACCAGTTATAACAACCAATATAACAAGTTGTAACAACGTTCTAATACGTCACAAACACGTTAAGCCAAGATGTAACAACTTTATTACAAGTTGTAACAAGCGGAAAATAGAGACAGTTTCGGTTTGTGTTCCGTGTACAGTTTGTATTCCATCACCATGACTCTTAAGGTCAGCATGTCACTAACTTAGGGATTAATCTATTTGTGCATTATTAAAAAAAGTTACTGTCAATTATTATCTTGATTTTTTTATATATTTTCCCTTAATGAATTCTGAGTCTTAGATCTTGAATTGTTTTGGACATTACTTGTCATCTAATGAGCATTTTTATGAGTAAATATATTCATCTTGTAATTCATGAAGTAAATGTAAATGAATTCCATTCATCCAGTAAGTATTAAAATATTAATGTTCCCCTCACACTCGGTACTGGTTGACTGGTCTCCTTCACAGTCAATTAGCCTATCTATCAAAGTGTCTGGATGAGTGGTGGCGGCATTATTTGTTTATAAGTGGCCTTATCTTCCAGCTGGTCTGTAAGAAATGTTAAGATATCTTTAAAATCTTGGTCAACTCTCCCCTCTTCCCCTGATAACTGGTTAAAGCATTTTCTGCTGCGAGGGCGGACTCTTCCAGTTGTTTGGGGGTTATATTAATACAATTATTACAGGCTAAAAGGTTACATGCAAGTTCCTCATTCCTTCACTCTCTTCCCTCATTCTCTTCTTTGCCCTCACTCTCTTCCCTCATTCTCTTCTTTGCCCTCACTCTCTTCCCTCATTCTCTTCCTTGCCCTCACTCTCTTCTCTCATTCTCTTCCTTGCCCTCACTCTCTTCCCTCATTCTCTTCTTTGCCCTCACTCTCTTCCCTCATTCTCTTCCTTGCCCTCACTCTCTTCTCTCATTCTCTTCCTTGCCCTCACTCTCTTCCCTCATTCTCTTCCTTGCCCTCCCCCATTCACTACCCTCTACTCTCTCTTCTGTCATTCAGTGGAGCGATTTGACTCAGGTACTTGATAGTCCTCGTCACATGGTTTGTTCCTGTGTGTGTACTCACCTAATTGTGTTTGCGGGGGTTGAGCTTTGCTCTTTCGGCCCGCCTCTCAACTGTCAATCAACTGTTTACTAACTACTTTTTTTTCCACACCACACACACACACACACCAGGAAGCAGCCCGTGACAGCTGACTAACTTCCAGGTACCTATTTACTGCTAGGTAACAGGGGCATTCAGGGTGAAAGAAACTTTGCCCATTTGTTTCTGCCTGGTGCGGGAATCGAACCCGCGCCACAGAATTACGAGTCCTGCGCGCTATCCACCAGGCTACCAGGCCCCCAGGATGTGTGTGTGTGTGTATACTCACCTAATTGTACTCACCTAATTGTGCTTGCGGGGGTTGAGCTCTAGCTCTTTGGTCCCGCCTCTCAACCGTCAATCTACAGGTTCCTGAGCCTATTGGACTCTATCATATCTACACTTGAAACTGAGTATGGAGTCAGCCTCCACCACATCACTTCCTAATGCATTCCATTTGTCAACCACTCTGACACTAAAAAAGTTCTTTCTAATATCTCTGTTGCTCATTTGGGCACTCAGTTTCCACCTGTGTCCCCTAGTGCATTCTTGTGTTAAATAGCCTGTCTTTATCTACCTTATCAATTTCCTTGAGAATCTTGAATGTGGTGATCATGTCCCCCCTAACTCTTCTGTCTTCCAGCGAAGTGAGGTTTAATTCCCGTAGTCTCTCCTCGTAGCTCATACCTCTCAGCTCGGGTACTAGTCTGGTGGAAACCTTAGAACCTTTTCCAGTTTAGTCTTATCTTTGACTAGATATGGACTCCATGCTTGAGCCGCATACTCCAGGATTGGTCTGACATATGTGGTATACAAAGTTCTGAATGATTCCTTACACAAGTTTCTAAATGCCGTTCTTATGTTGGCCAGCCTGGCATATGCCGCTGATGCTATCCTCTTGATATGTGCTGCAGGAGACAGGTGTGTGTGTGTGTGTGTGTGTGTGTGTGTGTGTGTGTGTGTGTGTGTGTGTGTGTGTGTGTGTGTGTGTGTGTGTGTGTGTGTGTGTGTGTGTGCGCGCGCCCGCGTTTCGCATTCTATATCCACCTTCAAGAATAAACTCTTATCCTTTAATCCAATACTGTCATCTCTCCTTGGATAACCCAATTCATAACAACGTAGATAAACCACACAATCATTCGCAAGAGATTTCCTGTCACAATGACGGCAACATTTTGGGCGCCTGGAATACGATGTCAACGCCGACCATCTCTCAGAGGCTCAATCTCCGCCACTCAGAGGCACGTATGCAAATTAGGGCAAGTGAAGTGACCCAGTCATGTGTGCGACTAGGAGAGAGAGAGAGAGAGAGAGAGAGAGAGAGAGAGAGAGAGAGAGAGAGAGAGAGAGAGAGAGAGAGAGAGAGAGAGAGAGAGAGAGAGAAAGAGAGAGAGAGAAAGAGAGAGAGAGAGAGAGAGAGAGAGAGAGAGAGAGAGAGAGAGAGAGAGAGAGAGAGAGAGAGAGAGAGAGAGAGAGAGAGAGAGAGAGAGAGAGAAAACGAGAGCTAGAAAGAGAAGGGGATACTGACCTGGACCTTCATAACTGCTAACAGATAGAAGTCTGAGAATCACAGGGAGAAGCCAGTAAATATGGTGCCATAAGAAGCAGTCTCTCCAAAGACAGGAACAGTGTGTATATAACTAACATAACCTAAGTTTACCTTACCTAATCTAACCTTACCTTACCTAACCTAACCTTAGCTAAGGTAACCATGATGGAGGAGTGGAACACGCCTTGCTCTGCGCCACTGTCAACACTGGCGCCTCACAGTGGCAGAATGCGATTAACTGGAAATTCAAGCGTCGAGGAAATCCTAATAGACATTGACTAGATAGACGTAAAGTCTATTTACCCCGCCTCACGTGTACGGTGTACATATATTCAGATCATCCTCCTGAAACGATGTTGTTTATAATACCGATGTGGTGGAAAGTTCCAATGTGTAGAAATGATCCACCAGAAAGTTGACTTTTTGTATAATTGAGTTTGGACAAACCAGAAACTTTTTTAACTCTAACATAAATATATAAGACCTCTTCTAGCAATCCTAGGCCTAATTCACATAATCGTAGGCCTGATATAGTACATATGTGTGCTATACTAGGCCTAGGAATATTTATGTTTGGTTATAGCTTTATTTTCCCCCGGACTCTATAAGATAAATAGTACCAAGATTGGTATACTGGTGGTCCATCGCTACATATTGGTACTTTGGACCACACGGCTACTATAATTACTATAATTACTATAATTTCAAGAGGAAGGATTGATATCATTCCCTCCTGTTTACATAGTACTTTTTGCAACTATGTGCACCATAGTACAAATATTGACTTACTAATCAATTAAATAGTAGAAGTTTGTACTATTCACTCCATAAAGTCCGCAAAAATGAAGCTAAAAACAATGTTAAATATTCCTCGGCCTAGTATAGCACATATATGTACTATATTAGGCCTTAGATATCGTGTATAAGGCCTAGGAAGGTTAGGTTGGGTTAGTTTATCTTTGTAACATAAGTAGAAAATCGTTTTCCGGTTTGTCCAAATTCAACAGTGTCGATTTCTACTTTCTAATTGCTTTGTAAGTCGACATATGTACTATGGTCCTCATCCTTCATATATATATATATATATATATATATATATATATATATATATATATATATATATATATATATATATATATATATATATATAATTTTTTTTGTAATTTCTGAAGCTAGACAGAGGATATAAGTAATATGCTTTCGATATTCTCGACACAAAGGCTACAGAGTATTTTCTGTACAATTGTGTGTATTTTAATCCCTCAAAAGTCCCATTATGAGTGATTCTGTTCAGCAATAACTGAGACTGGAATGTTTATTCATAAGAATTTTTTTGATGATCGGACTATTGTGACCCCTTATAAATAAAATTAATGTATTATACACTTAGAATAATCACCACCACTACCACCATCACAATCACTACCACCACTACCACAATCACTACCACCACCAGACAGAAAGAGAGAAATGAGGACAAAGATAAAGGCACGAAGGAGACAGAGACAAGTGAGTAGTGTTGTATGGAGAGAGAGAGAGAAAGAGAGAGAGAGAGAGAGAGAGAGAGAGAGAGAGAGAGAGAGAGAGAGAGAGAGAGAGAGAGAGAGAGAGAGAGAGAGAGAGAGAGAGAGAGAGAGGTGACAATGCCTTACATGGAGGAAGGCTTACTGAAATCTGCTCAAACTCTCCACTCACTCCCATGACTCTTGTGTCTCCTCCACCACTCAATACACCAAGTCGGAGGAAGCCCTAGGGAAATTTTAAGCCTCATGAGAGGGTGGAATGGGTAAGGGGGTACCGAGCGACAGTGTGTGTGTGTGTGTGTGTGTGTGTGTGTGTGTGTGTGTGTGTGTGTGTGTGTGTGTGTGTGTGTGTGTGTGTGTGTGTGTGTGTGTGTACCTTCATGATCTTGGGCGCGTTCCGAGATATCTCCCATATTGATTGGCGCGCGTGCTTCACATACAAGGAGTCACCATAGGTTCCTGAGTCGTGTGTGTTGTTGAACGTGGCTGTAAATCTGATCGCGAGATGTTGAACGCGTCTGTCATGTGTTGTTGAACGCGGCTGTAAATCTGGTCGCGAGATGTTGAACGCGGCTGTCATGTGTTGTTGAACGCGGCTGTTTCTATCTGGTGATGAGGTTTTGATGAGTGGTTCTCAAGATACAGCCCGTCCTCATCAACACTGGCTACATGATCATTAATCCACCCAACTAATCAGGCCCCCCAGAGACACTTCAGGCTCTTATACGACCAAAGACCAACATTCACTCCAAACATCTATACCACCAACGGGGCTAGTCACGCCCATGCCTCCTCTTATGGTGGCTTAATCCCCTGTTTACGAATGAAAAACACTTTACACGCACAACTAATTACGCTTGAACTTTTCTTGAACTTTGTTGAACGTTCTTTCTGTACTAGAAACGCACCTTTCTATCTGCTTCACCCACGTACCTAACCTAACCTAACCTAACCTAACCTAAACTAACCTAAACTAACCTAACCTCCACTTATGTACAAAATTACAATATATCGCAATATTAATGTATATTTGAGACAATACCGGCTGGGAAAACACACACACACACACACACACACACACACACACACACACACACACACACACACACACACACACACACACACACACACACACCGTTAAAATTAATGAATGCGTGTTTAGGTTCGGACTCCCTAAAGCTTAGCCGAGCATAGCCTAAAAACAGGTTGAAATTCAAATTGAAATAAGTTTAGGTAGGGA